>NW_016107657.1:785653-838167 GCF_001604975.1 Cebus imitator | reverse complement strand
AAAAAAAAAAAAAAATTAGCAGAGTGTGGTGGCATGTACTTTTGGTCCCAGCAACTCGTGGGACACTGAGCCAGGGAAGTTGAGTCTGCAATGCGCCATGATCATGCCACCATACTCTAGTCTGGGTGA
This sequence comes from Cebus imitator, assembly GCF_001604975.1. Taxonomy (NCBI): domain Eukaryota; kingdom Metazoa; phylum Chordata; class Mammalia; order Primates; family Cebidae; genus Cebus; species Cebus imitator. The sequence continues at coordinate 838,038 of NW_016107657.1, read as the reverse complement.
CAGGGCGAGTGAGACCCATTTCAATAAAAATAAAATAAAATCTCAAACTTTTTCTAATGCAATTTGAAAGATGGATTACTGGAAATATTTGTGATCACGGAGGTGTCTAATATGATCTTTGTCATAAAGATAAGAGCATTATAAGCTCACTTTCAATGAAAATGTACTTATTTTGTTCATATTATATATCTTTTCCTCTATGCTCCCTTAAAGATGTAAAATAAACTGATAGAAAGTACGGAAAAGGCCATTAAATATAAGTGCATATGGTTTAAATCTTTTACAACTGATTTTGTAAAATTATACATCATACTTTCTGTGAAATACACTATGCAAGGTAGAATTCTATGAGCAAAATTGTTCTTACAGAAAAGATATAAAAGCACAAGTAAACTATTCAATGTTAAAACAAATAACACAAAAAATTACAAAAATGAAATAGCTAAGCTTAGTAATTTTCAAAAATTTGCATCACAGTATATATTCCCTGAAGCAAAAAACAACAAAAACATTGTGAAATGCTACATTACTGGCCACTTTATTTCTGGTTTAAAATAAACGTTGGAGAGTAAATTAATATTTCACATATCTAAAAGTCAGAGGAACAAAAAAATTTGAAATATGTGATAGTGCTAAGCAATCTTAAGAATGAAGTTAACTAGAAATAGAAGTTCTCTCACTACTTGCAGAGAAAGAGGTCAATATACCTAGATCGGCACTCCCGAAGCTTTTTGGCACCGGGGACCAGTTTTGTGGAAAACAATTTTTTCACAGACGCTGGGAGGGTGGGGGCGTCAGGGAGAACGGTTTGGGGATGAAACTATGCCACCTCAGATCATCAGGCATTAGATTATCATAAGGGGCACGCAACCTAGATCCCTGGCATATGCAGTTCACAATAGGGTTTGCACTCCTAAGAGAATCTAATGCTGCCACTGATCTGACAGGAGGCAAAGCTCGGCAGTAATGCTTGCTCACCAGCTGCTCATCTCCTACTGTGCAGCCAGGTTCCTAACAGGTAACTGACCAGTACTGGTCTGCAGCCCAGGGGCTGAGGACCCCTGACCTAGATTGCCTTTATAAATCCAAATCGGAGCCAAAAGATTGCTTTCTTGTTTGGGAGTTCTGCCTGTTTGTTTGCTTTTCATTGGATTGATGTTGGGTAAAAACAAGAGAAATCCACAGTGACAGTCCTAGTGACTGCCCTAATTTTGGAATTGGCACAACCAATGGAGGAATATACTGAATGACATAAAGACAGTAGTTAACAAAAACTGGAAACTATGGCAAAAAGCAGGGCCCCAAGCTTAAAAGAAAAACACTCACTTTAATAATTATTGTTAGTTGCTATGGAATTATCACAGCACCATGCCATACCACAAAATTCAGATTCATGTTGGAATGATGTGCTCTTTATTCATTTCATATTTAAATGTAAGAAGAATTAAGGCAAAAATGAGCAGCCATTAATTTTATCTAATTTAATCACAGGACAGAATAATAATTACAAAGTGGATCCTGTAACTAGTTACACAGCACAATAGAAGACCAATTCTTCTAACATTACAGAATCAAAGCATTATGATGCACAACTAACCTGATTACAACAGCACATTTTATAACCTTCCTTGTAAGACTCAAAACACCCAATGCAATAAAAAAAAGAAAAGAAAAGAAAAAAAGAATATACTCCTATCCATGTATTGCTACCATTATTGTTAAAACTACTATTCTAAATTCAAAATGAGAAAAGACAGTTGTATAAGTATGAAGTATTTCTTCTTAGAACTATTTAATTCATCTATGAAAATATGTCATGATAAGAAGAGAGGTCTGTGCTGTTTAGAATATAGAAAGTCTCAAAAGAATGTTGCTTCCACACTAACAATGAGAGCCAGATAATCTGCTAAATTATTAGTAATATTTTTGGGATCATAAGAAAGTTGTGATTACAAGGCAATCAGGTGAACTGAATTCCAAAGGATGACATGCTGTTCTAAGGAGAGAGAGACAGGACAGAATGCAGAAACTGAAACTCCGAAGAAGAAGAGGCCATGAAAGGCAGACATGAATAAAACCGCTGAAATTTTAAGTGAATTCTTAAGAGCTAAGTGGTAGATACTGTGACAGTTTAGACATTCCTGGGAGCAACAAACACAAGAGAAGTATGTACAGTCTCACTAGATCTTTCTCACAGGTCTCTACCAGTGGCTTCTAAGAAATAATGGAGGTAGAACAAGAGAACTGAGAGTCCTTCTTCATAGTCCATATGTACAAAACTCTGTCCATGCCTTGGATCCTTCTCTCATAGAAAGCAAAGGCTGAAGCTACTAAGAAAAGGTCAGAAAACACTCCTTCCCAACTGCCCTAGACAGTTTGGACTGCTACAACAAACTACTATAGACTGGGTGGCTTACAAGCAAAAGACATAATTTCTCACAGTTCTGGCAGCTGGAAGTCCAGGATCAGGGTGCCAGGATGGTTGGGTTCTGTGAGGAGCCTCTTCCAGGGTGCAGACTGCTAACTTGGCTCTATATCTTCACATGGCAGAAAGAGGGATAGAGTTCTTCCTGGAGCCTCTTTTATAAGGACACTAATCCCATTCATGAGTGGCTCCATCCTCAAGACCTAATTACCTCCCAAAGGGCATTCTTCCTAATACGACAATGGGGGATAAGATTTCAAAATATGAAACCTAGGGGGACACTAATATTCAGGGCATAACACCTACCTATAACCAGGGACAAAAACACTAGTAAAACCTGTCATTACTCCAGGGCCCATGCTAAGTACAAGGTGGCAGAAGCCCACCACTGGAAAAATTTAAAGTTGGGTACATTGAAGGCAATTACAATTAACAATAAAACTGAAATTCACAACTATTGACTAGAATGACTCAAACCACACACTAAATGCCATTTCTGAGCATAAATATGACTTATCTCAGTGTCACCAGTTCTTTAACCCAATGTCAGACATTAAAGTAAACACGAAGGAAAAAGAAAAGAAACAAAAGCTGGGGTAGAGGGAGGGTAGAAATTCCATCAATATTCCAGAGATAAACTAGTCAACAAAAGTAGATTAAGAGGTGACTGGGGGAAAAAAAAAAAAAACCAGAACAAAATAAAACAAAAAGAATAAAAATAAAATAAACAAAAAAAGATGACTGAGACACTGGAATTAGCTAAAGGGAACTTTAGATAATTAAAGTATTTAGTGAAAAAGATGTGCACATGTATGAACAGATGGAGAATTTCAGCAAAAGGAAGCTGTATTAATAAGAATCAAATGGAAATGCCTGAAATAAAAAAAAAACACAACATAAGAAATAAATATTTCTTTGATGGCCTTATCAGAAGTTGGATACAATATGGGAAAGAATATAAGAACTTGAAACTAAGGCAGCAGAAATTACCAAAAATGAAACACAAAGAAAAAAACAACAGACTACCACAGATCTACAGAAACATATCAGACATGTATAGTTGGATTTTCAGAAAGACACAAGTGAAAGAAGGGGGCAGAAGGAGTATCTGAAGAGATAATTGCTAAGGACTTTACAAAATTAATGAAGCACAACAACACAGGCCAAAGAAGTTCAAAGAACTTCAAGCAGGATAAATGCATGCATGTGCGTACACACACACACACACACACACACACACACACACACACTCTTTCTCTCTCTCACCCCTATACATATAATAAATTGCTGCAAAACAAAGCCAAAGAGAAAATGTTGAAGATATTTTTAAAAATTTAAAGTACTGAAACAAAAGTATCCTAATGGCAACAATATTCCACATTTGTGAGACTTGAAAATTACAAACAATAAAAGCAACAACAGATATTGTACTTACTAATCACAACACTGTGCTAAGTGTCACAAAAACCCAAGAGGTACAATTAATCTAATTTTACAGATGAAACTGAGATATAATAAAGTTAAGTATATTACTTAGGATCACAGAGGTAGAAGCCATAGAACCAGGATTCAAATTCCAGCAGTCTCACACCAGAGTCCATACTCTTAATCACTAGACCATTCTGCCATTTTCACCCCAAAATGTGTCAAGACCTTTATCTTCATCCCAATAAGGCACCATAGACAGCAGTAATTAATATATTTCCAGCACTACCACCACCATCACCATACTCACATACACATTCTGCCCAGTCTGTGCTCCTAAAACAGAAAGCAACACTGATATAATAAACAATAGCTGGGCACAGTGGCTCATGCCTGTAATCCCAGCACTTTGGGAGCCAGAGGCAGGTGGATCACAAGGTGAGGAGTTCAAGATCAGCCTGGCCAAGATGGTGAAAGCCCGTCCCTACAAAAAATACAAAAATTAGCCAGGCGAAGTGGTAGGCGCCTGTAATCGCAGCTACTCGGGAGACTGAGGCAGAGAATTGCTTGAACCTGGGAGGCGAAGGTTGCAGTAAGCTGAGATTGCACCACTGCACTCCAGCTGGGGCAACAGAGCGAGACTTTGTCTCAAAAAAATAAAAAATAAATAAATAAACAGAAACTACCTATATCACTACTGGAGTTGGCAGTAAATATTGGCACAGATTACATAGTTCTTTCTAAATTAGATGAATACTTCTACACCATAGAAAATCTGGCTTCAACTGTAATATATATGTATTTCTGTGTTGAACTGCACCCACTTGTTCTTACGAGGACCTTCCCATTTGGAACAACTTCTCTCTTCCTTTTTCCCTCCCCTCCCCTCATCTCCCTTCTCTCTTCCCTTTCTGTTTCCCTCTCCAGCCCTCTCCTTCCCTCCCTCCCTTTCTTCCTTCTTTTCTTTCCTCCCTTTCTCTCTGTTTCCTCCACCTGACTAATTTCTTTTTTTCTTTCTTTATTTGAGACAGGGTCTCACTCTGCCACCCAGGCTCTAATGCAATATCATGATCACAGCTCAGCTCACTGCAGCCTCAACCTCCCAGGCTCAGGGAATTCTCCCACTTCAACCTTCCGAGTAGCTGGGACTACAGGCACACACCACCATGCTCAACTAATTTTTTTTGTATAAACAGCATTTCACCATATTGCCTAGACTGGTCTCAAACACCTGAGCTCAAGTGATCTGCCTGCCTCAGCCTTCCAAAGTGCTAAAATTACAGGTGTGAGCCAGTGCATCTGGCTTCCTTCTTCCTTAAAGCACAGTGAAAATAATCATATCAAGGAAAAAGTTACTACTATTACCAAATTGTTCCTGCTCATTATCTAAGTAACAATTATGCCATAGTGTTGATTATTTTAATAAGCTTTTTATTTTAGATATAACAAAAAAATTGCAGAGATACTACAGATAGTTCCCATATATCCTTATTTGGATTTCCCTATCAATAATATCTTATATTACCACGGTACACTTGTCACACCAGAAAACCAACATTATTACTTACTGACCCTTTTACGCTGATATGGTTGGATACTTGTCCCTCTAAATCTCATGTTAAAATGTGACTACCAATGTTGAAGGTGGAGCTGGTGGGAGGTAACTTAATCCTAGGGGCAGATCCCTCATAAATGGCTTAGCACCAATCCCCTTAGTGATGAGTTCTCACTCAGTTTTCAGAGATATGATTGTTTAAAAGAGTCTGGGATCTCCCCATTGTCTCTCTCTTGTTTCCACTCTTGCCAGGTGCCATCCTGGCTCCCAAACACCAGCCATGACTGTAGGCTTCCTGAGGCCCTTAGCAGAAGCAGATGCCAGCACCATGCTTCCTATAAAGCCTGCAGAACCATGTGTCAAGTACACCTCTTCTCTTTACAAATTACCTAGCCTCAAGTATTCCTTTATAGCAATGCAAGAATGGCCTAACACATACACCCACTCTGTACTGAACAGTAGATTAAAAATAAGTTAGTAAAATGAAAGGGAAGATACAACTGTTGTAAAGAAGTATTTCAAATACGTATGTACATTCTCCCCCTTTAGGAGGCGGACCTTAATTCCCATCTTCTACTCAAGAGAGTGGGCTAGGCTTAGTTACTTCACCTGAAGAACAGAGTATGGAAAGGGAAAAGTAACACTACAGTGGAGAAACCTGGAAAATACTACTTAAACCAAGTGATCAATGTTAGTATCACCGATACCTTATGGGTATCATGTGTCCCTGACATGACATGTGAGAATGGTACTACACCTCAGTGGTGTTCCTTCCGAAAATCAATCAATAAGAAAGAAAGAAAAAGGAAGAAAGTGAGTGAAATTGTTTTTCCTCTTTCCCATTAATAATACAAAGCTGCCTGATGCTGCCATCTGCTATTAGAGATTACATCTCTGGAGGCTGAGGAAGGCATGATAGCTAGGTATGTAGAAGTAAGAATTATAAATTATTCTGGTTTAGACTATAAATATTGCCCATTTCCCAGATAATTTATCCTTCCTTCAATCAATTAGCACCTAAGAAATTGAACCCTTTTGAACAAGGAGCTTGCCTCACAGTAAACTAAACATAAAAAAATCTATAAAACCCCACACTCAGAAGGCCTGCACTCAAAAGCTACAAAATTTGCAGGTTTCAGAGAACAACAAAACAACACTAAAAAAAAAACTTGAGATAACTCCTAAAAGAAGAAGAAATCAAAGTGGAAAGGGGGAGGAGAAAGAGCAGGAAACTAGATGAAATAAATATTACCTGCAGCATTAACCATTCCAAAGAAGTCATTTATTAAGAAATGTATAAGAAGACCCAGGCTGGGCATGATGGCTTACGCCTGTAATTCAAGCACTTTGGGAGGCTTAGGTGGGAGGGTTACTTGTGGCCAAGAGTTTGAGACCAGTCTGGGCAAAATATGGAGACTGTATCTTGCCAAAAAATTTAAAAAATTGGCCAGGCATGGTGGCATGCACCTGTAGTCCCAGCTACTCAGGAGGCTAAGATGAGAGGATTGCTTGAGCCCAGGAGGTTGAGGCTGCAGTGAGCCACTGATGGCACCACTGCACTCCAGCCTGGGCAACAGAGCATGATACTATCTCAAAAAAAAAAAAACAACCAAAAAACAAAAAAAACAAAATATTTTGAAGAAGGCTAAAATGTAACTACTGTAATTAGTTTCAACAATGATCTGTTTGTACTGCATAAAAAAAGAAAAAGAAAAGGCTCCAAATTTGTTTAGTGTATTCTAGATCTGCCCGGGAAGAAGGTACTCAATTCATGGTCTGCAAAACACCAATATTCTATTTCTTTTACTCAGTCAGTTCAGCTCTTCTTCTTTCTTGGCTCATATCTTCACTGTTCATGTAATTCCAATGGGTCCCTAGAATCCCTAGTATTCCACCATCATATATCTTTATTGTCTTCTGTTTTTACCTAAAATCCTCCCTTCCATTTCCTTACCTTAAATTATATATAGATTTCACCAAAAACTAATCATAATTCTGTAAACTTCGAAAAAAATGTTATAGAGTTTACAAAATGCTTTTTCTCATATTGCCGTACACAATCTTTATAATAAAATACCATAGTGCATTATCATTTTACACATGAAAAAAGTATAACTTACATGTCTGAAGGCCATATCAGTTCTCCTAAAGGGTACTCCTAATTACCCTTTACAAATTCACCTCAATGTGAAGGACTGAATTTGCTTGGTTTCAGAATATTACAGTTCTGAAAGGTCCTAGATGACTTCCTGTTCAACAAATCCAATATATGCTTATGGTTCTCTTATATGACTTCTCTGGAACAGCAACCCTCCTTGAAATGTTATCTTCCCTGGGCTCTTTTGAGAACCACTCTTTATTATTATTTTTCTCTAGTTACTCATTTTCATTCTTATTTTAATGTCCTATCTTTCTATACCTAATAAATATTGGGGTGTGTCCTTGGCTTTGATCTCTATATGCTGTATGTTCTCCGCATAATCTTATTCAAACTCAAAGCTTCAAAAAGCCAACTATATTCTGGTGACTCCCAAAAGCACATATCTCATCCTGAGTTTTATCAACTCCAGACTCTTAATTAAATTGGGCCTACCTTTAAAGTTAATGTGGCCAAAGTTATAGCCATACTCGCTTTTTGTTTTCAGAGTTTGCTTTTCCCCACATAGCCACATAAGTCCTATCTTGTCTCTATATGCTTAATCCAGAAATCAGGGCCATTCAGATTCTGTTAGCTCCCACACCAAAACCTCCCAACTTTTTTCCTTCTAAATAGCAGTCAAATGTCTCCTCCCTTATATGCTCATTGCCTCATTATAGCTCAGTCCTTACCATCAGTTCTCATCTGGACTACTTGTTTGCTAGACAGTGAGCTCATGAATACTGATTTCACCCCTCCAATCTACCTTTTATCTTGCTGTCAGAAAGATTAAAACACAAATCAGATCAACTTACCAGCATCTACCTTCACTAATCAAAACCAAACACCCACCTCTCCACCCTAGCTGGTATCCCATAGGGTAAATCCAAACACCATTGCCATTGAAGGCACTCAATGGATTGGACTCAGTTTGCCCTCTGAACATAATTCCCTTCCAACTTGCCTTTGAAACTTCCATCTCAATACTACAACCTATACTCTCATCCAATCAGAACTCCTGAAGTTTCCTAAATACATTATGATGGTTCTCCAATAGAATTTTGGTGATGTGAATGTTCTTTATCTGTTCTACATAATACCAGTCACATGTAGGTAATTGATAATTTAAAATGTGGCAAATGTGAGAAATACAAAATTTATTTTACTGAATTATATTTAATTTAAATTGTCACATGTAGCCAGTGGCCACCATATTATAGAGTGTAGCTCTATGCTTAATATTTCTGTGTATCTTGGGATATGTCCCTTGGTCCAGAATGTTCTTTTCTTTACCCTCATTCACTGGTTTTTAACTACAAATACAATTTCTTTAATGATATACAGACATTCAACTTAACTATTTATCCCTTTCATGTAAATTGTAAAGTTCATATGTATAAAGTTACTTATAATAATCCTTTTTTAAAATATTTGTAGAATCTGTAGAGATGAGACCTTCATCATTCCTGATTTGGTAATTTGTCTTCTCTCTTCTTTTGACTGATTAATATGACTAGAATTTTAACAATGGTATTATCTTCTCAAATAGCTAGGTTGGCTTCATTGTTTTATTGTTTTTCTGTTGTCTGTTTTATTGATTTTCTTCATGATCTTTATTATAATTCTTCTGTAAACTTCTGGTTTCATTTGTTTTGCTTTTAGCAGTTTATGGTGAAAGTCGATTTTACTGATTTGAGACATTTTTTCTTTCCTAATGTAGGTTTTCAGTGCTAAAATTTCCCTTTAAGTACTGTTTTAGACACATCTAAGTAATTTTAATAGGTTGTGTTGTTTTTTCATTTTCATTTAATTCAAAATACTCTCTAATTTCAGTCTGAATTTCTTCTTTGACTCATGAAGTCAAGAAGTGAAAAGTAAGAAAAAGGAAAAAATCAATCATAAACATCTTCAATACTTCTTGACATGGAGGAATACCATATATAATATTAAGTTATATCAATACATTGCAATACCTTGCAAACTTTACCTATTGCAATACTTTACTAACAAAAGGCAACAAGACTCTTCTCAAGGCAGTATGTAAAATGTCTCCCAAATAATCTCCACTATGAAAAAAAAAATTCTAAACTAAGTAACTAGAAAAATAAAACTTGAATATGCTCATTAACTCAACACTTGTGTTCCCCATTAAATACGAAATGGTCTACCTTCTTTAGACTTCTGTTAAGTTAAATGGTATTTCTACTTTTAAAAAAGGTACTCATAAAAGGAAGAAAAAATTATCTGTCCAGGTCCAAATATAAACATTTTTAAATGTAATCAATTCAGAATGGCATTCACAGGCCAGCCAAGTAAATCGGAACCAACCAAAAAAAGGATCCTACAATGAAACCACACAAACCCCTGTAGCAAAATGTAAACAAACTTTTCAATAACTCAATCAGAAAGAATATTTAATATGATGGATTCTTCATAAATAATTTTCCATGATGATACAGGAATATCCAAATATAAAATCTATTACTGCAAAAAATTAGCATATCAACTACATGCTTTAGTTAAAGAGCCAGACCAAATTGCCAGCTGACAGGTGGTATTGGGGAAGGCAGATAGACATGTTTGAATCAAGTTAAAGTAAGGAAACATACAGAAAATTAAAGGAAGACAAATCAGACCCTGCCTCCTTAAGAACTGTATGATCAGGAGGCAGACAACCATATTCTAGACACAGAAAACAAAGACAATGGCATTAATACTTGGAAAAACCTAGGAATAGTATTGAATGCTATTCCTATCCTGCTACAATCTAGGTAGTCTTCAAGAGAAAATTAAGAGGAAGTGCCATGACTTGACTAGCTACATATAAGTTGTCTTTGTTTAAAAAAAAAAAAAAAAAGTATTCTCAGGAGGCTGAGGCAGGAGAATCACTTGAAGCTGGGAGGTGGAGGTTGCAGCGAGCTGAGATTGTGCCATTGCACTCTGGCCTGGGGGACAAGAACAAGGCTGTCTCAAAAAAGTGTTTTCAAAAATTCCCAACCCACTTCTGAAATAAGTACTTTAAAATATGAGAATAAGGGAAACCAAGTACTAGGGGTGGGTTCTCAGAATAAAACACAACCATAACTAGAGAGCCTGACAAAATTCAGTAATTGATATGAATCTTGGAAGATTCTGGTAGTGAACAGAATGAACCACACAAGTCATAGTAAATCTCTAAGTTGGATGTCTGTTAAAAATGTAAAGAAAAGTGTAGCTCCTAATTTTATAGGCTACTTTTCTAATTCATCTTCTGTTAATTTATGAAATTTAAAATCAAAGATGGCTTAAAGTAAAAATAAATTTAGAATTTTATTCAACCTGTCCTCCAAAAAAAAAAAAAAAACAAAACAAACCCTCTGGTAATCATGACCATACTGTTTTTTCAGGAACTTCTCCTTCCACCCAAGATGAATAAATTGGGACAAGAATTGTCCTAATGCTATAAACAACTAGAAAAATGAAAAAAAAAATGTATGAAACAACAGTTTCAGATGTTGGACAAAGAACAGTGGAAGATACGCTGCCAGACAAAAGGTAAAAAAATTGGATGACTCCTACAATCATCCCAGCTTGCTGCCTAAAGGCAGTTGCCAGGCCACAGCGCAGTGAGGGAATACTAATGGAACCTGGTGGTCTTGCTGAGTTATGCGGAGAGACTGGCATGCATGGAAGCTAAGGATGCTAGCTAGACTTCACAGGGCAGAGTAGTAGAGATGAGAAAGCTGCACAGAGAGCTATTTTGGTTACTATAACCTTGTAGAATAGTTTGAAGTCAGGTAGTGTGATGCCTCTGGCTTTGCTCTTTTTGCCCAGGATTGCAAAGTTTTAGTCTTTGTTCACACAATTATTTGGAATCAATGTGAGTTGTGCATTAAAGCTTTATTAGAATGTGTCCAGGTCAACCTTTATTTTTCCTGGGGCTAATTTAGCCCCATTACTAAGATATGAGGGCCCTATCAAATATCTTGTATATTACATAGTTTTTATATTCTGGCTGATGACAGTGCTACCTGCTTTTGGCCCTGTGTAAACTCTGGCAGTTGTTCAGCCTTCTGTTTTCCAGTGTTTTTTTCACTGGTCACAGGCATTTCATTCCATAAGTATACAGATTAATACTTAGACAAAGATTAGAGCATCCCTTTGCAGCTCCCCAGAAGTTGTAATTTTTATAGTCTTCTGTGATCATTTTTGTTATCAGGAATTTATGCATGAGAACCTTTCTCTTCATGGCCTTCCCTAACTCCATTTGTTGGTTGCTTTTTTTTTTTTTCCCAACACAAGTGACTTCATTTTAATTCTGACAACATTTATATCAGAGTCTTGAAGTAGTAAGTTACTCTTTAGTAATGAATGTTTATTACACAATTTGGGGGGAGATTGTTGTGACAGTTTAATAGAACAATAAGATTGTATCACATCAATTATTTTTTGGAAACACCTGTTAGTACTTCAACTTCAAGAACATTTTCTTATTTTTTTATGTACCAACACTCTTTAGTGCTGCAAACTTCAAGAACATTTTTTTCTTCTTTATGCATTAAATTGGAAAACATTTTTTCACCAATTTTTCTGATTGCAATCATTGTGTGACTGTCTTCCCCCCCCCAAATAGATAGTATTTAATATATTTATTTTTATAATGTGACTTGAGAAATAGGAGGAAACACAATAGTGTCTTGAAAGGTTCAGTCCCATATAAGGCATGTGACTTATAGACTCCATCAGCCATGGAGGCAGAAGTCAAATATAGAGATTAGATCATCCAGGAAAGACTTATGGAAGAGCCTCTTATCAACAACAACAACAACAACAACAACAAAAATCCCCAACATACAAAGAAAATCTACAAGGTTCTTTAAAAAAAAAATTTTTTTTTTTTTTGTAGACACAGAGTCTCACTATGTTGCCCAAGCTGGCCTCAAACTCCTGGCCTCAAGTGATCTTCCCACGTTGGCCTCCCAAAGCACTGGGATTACAGACATGAGCCATCGTACTCAGTCCCACAAGATTTTTCAGAACATTACATAACCAGAAACTCTGCCAGCTTAAATTGAAAGGGACAAAGAGAAGACAAAATTTTAAATAAAATTTCAAAAAAGATTCTCAGACTCCGAAAATACCACTGCCAGGAAATGAGCAGATGAAACTGGTCAGCCACAAGCATGTGCCACCTTTCAGAAAAAAGGAAGGATGATCTAAAGGGCAGAGCCCTGAGCCCACAAGGGTGGGGCCTCAAATCACAGATAATTTTTTCCCAGGCTGGATTATGAAACTGGCTAGAACAGGTAACTCCATTTCTCCTTCTATTTTCTCCCTTTTTGAACAGGTTTGTTTATAATTGCTATTCTATCCTTGCCCCACCATTTTGGGAGCAAATAGCCTGTTTGAATTTCATAACTTCACAGATAGATAGGAACTGTACCTTAGGAACGATCATTCTCTGCCTCTCATCCATGCCTAATCTAGATGACTGAGTTCACGAGGTTCGAAACTTTTGAGCTGATACAATTTAAAAGATATTTTGGACTTTCAAATGATGCTGCAATGGGGTTAGACTTTGGGAATGTTGGGATGAGGTGAATATATTTTGCATGTGGAACAGACATAAATCTCTGGGGGTCAGAAGGCAGACTGTGGTAGGTAAGCAGAATAACAGTACAACTACAGGTGTACACATCCTAATCCCCCAAATCTGCAAATATGTTACATTACTTGGCAAAAGGGACTTGCAGATGTCATTAAATTAGGAATGAGAAAATCATCTTGGTAAACCCAATGTAATCACAGGAGTTCTTATAATAGGGAAGAAAAAGAGGGTCAGAAAAGGAGATGTGATGATATTGGATGTTGAAGTGATACACAGCCAGGAGCCAAGGAATATGGGCAACTTAAGAAGACAGAAAGGAATTTCTGCCTAGGGCCTCCAGAAGGGTAACAGCCTTGCTGACACCTTGATTTTAACCCATTGAGATTGATTTTGGATTTCTGACTTCCAGAACTGTAAGATAAGAATTTCTTTTATGTTAAGCCACTAAGTTTGTGGTAATTGATACCGTAATGAAAAATGAATACAAATACTTTCAAGAATGCATATAAACAGAAAATTTTAACTTGAAGATTAACAGAGATTTGAAGGGAAAAAAGAGTGTTTCAAGGTCTTAGCAATAATCTACTAAAGAATATTAAACTTTAAAATGTATAGAACCATGGAGGAAGAATAAGTATTTTTTTTCACTCAGTAAGGCCTTCAAAAATTGCTTAGATTTTCCCATTCACAGTAACATATTTAACAGTAAAAGTAATACTGATGATGATGATAATGTCAAGGAGCTCTTTCTGAGTACTTACTCTGCACCGGGCACTGTGCTAAGCCTTTACATGCACTTGTTACAGCATATAGTCTCAACCGTGTAAGGTCTAAGCTGTTACATATCCACAGATCACAAAGGAATAAACTGTGGCTTAAAAAAATAATTTGACCAAGTTCACGCAGCTAAAAAGGAATATATACTTGCATGAATCTAAGTATGTTTTGTACTTTTTTCTGCCACTATACTACACAGCTTCACAGTATGTCTTTCACCGAGTCGGTGTTTCTTGCCTCAATGCCTTAGAAAGCAGATGGCTTGCTCTGTAAGAAGTAAAGCAGTTTAAAAAAGTAGGTACTCTACACAGAATGCTTTTGTACAAGGTTACCCTGAAGTAGTAGAAAGTTAAACCTAAAGAGATAATGGAAATTCTGGTTAATTGACATATAACCAAGGTCTTTTTTTATTTATACATTCATTAATAGTCTTAATAAAAAGTCTAAGTCTTCTCTCTTGCCTTGGAATGCTAAGTATTTTAGAGTAAAGAATGTCATGCCTATTTGATGGCTTACAAGAATTCATAGTTATAATTCAAATTCCTAATTAGAGTATTCTCAAAGAGGTACAACAATAGGCTAAAAATGCTGAGACTTTAAGAATTACTGTAAGGTGATTCTAGTAATTTTTATAAACTAAACTCAGGCATTAGTTTACTGTCATAAAAAGTTATCCTTTCATCATAAGATAGTGTACAAAACTAAGATGGCTTTTGGTAGATCTGGGCAGCCTCTAGCACAAGGGTAATCTTCCATCAGAATTTCTGCCAAGCACTGGGGATGTGAAAGGGAAGGGGGCAAAATGTAATTTGTGATTCATAAGTCAGGAAGCCACCATTGGAGGGTGGTAGTGATTGAACAGAGTACAAGGGGAACTTTTGGGGTACTGATAATACATGGCACGTATCTACGGTTGGCAGCTAGGGGTGGATTAGTTCCAGACTTTTCATTCTTTTTCTGGGTATATTTCTTATCACAATGACAGAAAAGCAAGAGGGCAAGCAGAAACACTCAATGCCTCTTGTTAAAGCACAGTTTTGAAAATAGCATATTAGCTATCACTCCAACCTTATTCTATTTGGTCAAGGTAGGTTACCTGACTATACTCAAAGTCAACAGGAGGGTAGATATATATATCTTCAAAGCCATATGGAAAATTTGATATAGGAAGCAGAAAAAGAACTGGGACCAAATCTACCACACAGACTCTGATTCAATTCTGGCACTACTAAGTAAGCCTAGGTGGATAAGAAAGCTTACTTCAATTGGGCTTTGGAAACAAGGATTCCTCTGTGAACTTAAACTATCAATAAAGTTCATTTCACAATGCTGTACAATACATAAAGGGGGAGAACTGCTCAATTAACAAACAATTTATTATAAATAATTTGCAATTTTGCTGAAACCCCATCTGTGCCAAAAATACAAAAATCAGCCAGGTGTGGTGGCAGGTGCCTGTAATCTCAGCTACTCTGGAGGCTGAGGCAGAAGAATTGCTGAAACTGGGAGGCGGAGGTTGTAGTGAGCCAAGATCACACCACTGCACTCCAGCCTCGGCGACAACAGCAAGACTCTGTCTCAAAAAAAAAAAAAAAAAATTGCAATTTTACATTTGTATACAAATAACAATTAACACATACTCAGAATTCACACAACTATAAATTCTGTTCTGCAATCCTAGATAAAGATTTTCACACTGGTCACATGGTCTCCCAAGTTAGTTTGCAAAAACATGGTCAGAATTACCTATCAGAAATCTTCATGGGCCAGGCAAGGTAGCTCACACTTATAATCCCAGCACTTTGAGAGGCCAAGGGGCATGTTGCTTGAGCCCAAAAGTTCAAGACCAGCCTGGGAAGCACAGCGAGACCTTTCTTTCCACACACACACAAAATTTAAATTAGCCAGGTGTGGTGACATGCAACTATAGTCCTAGCTACTTGGGAGGCTGAGGCGAGAGAACTGCTTGAGCCAATGAACTCGAGTTCCAGTGAGCTATGATTGTGCCACTGCACTCCAGCCTGGGTGACAAAGTGAGACCCTGTCATGAAAACAAAAAAAAGTTTATAGTTTCCAGACAGTTGAATTGTCTGTAAGTTGCTAAAATAAATGAAAATAAATTACTTTAGTGTCTTAAGAAAAATGTCTCCCTCAAGTCAACTATAGGACACAAAGCTTAAGAAACAACAAACAGCAACTCCTCCATAGGGAAAAACCACTAAGTTTTATGTATTCCTTTTTTAAGTTAGAAATAAATTTGCTGTTTTTACTGCAAGTTTGTTAAAATTTATATAATTTAACAAACCAATTCAGTTAATTCTTAAATTCCTGTATTATTCCAACTTTAGACATATAAATAAAAACAATGATAAAAATTCCTTGAATGACAAACTACCAAAGCTTCTTAAGAAGAAATGGGTAATCTAAGTGGTCCCATATGGATTAAATCCATATAGGGCCTATAAGAAATAGAATTTGTAGTTAAAAACGCTTCCATCTGAAAGGGGAAAAAACTCCAGACTCACATAACTTCTTAGTAAATTTTAACACTAATTTAAGAGAAAAGATTAAAACACATTCTGTACAAACTCTTGCAGGAAACTGAAGAGGGGGAAATGCTTCCCAACTCATTCCTTGAGGCCAGCATTATGATACTACAAAATTAGACAAAGTCATTCCAAGAAAACTAATGACTGTCTCTCATTAAGCAAAAATTCTTAACAATGTATTAACTAATAAAATCCAGTAACACATAAAAGGGTAACATTTCACATCAAGTAGGCTTCAGCCCAGAAATGCAAAGCTGGTTAATATTCAAAAATTAATCATTAGCAAAACTATATGAACATATCAATTGACACAAAAAAAGCTTTCAAGAAAATTCAACATCCATTTGTAATTAAAAGCGATCAGCATCCTAGGAATAGAAAAGAATTTCCTTAACCTAAATAAAAGTATCTATGTTAAACTTATAGCTAAAATCATACTTAATGATAGGAGAGTAATTTGCTTTTACATTAAAATCCAGAACAAGAAGAGAATGTCCACAGCTTTTATGCAACATTGTATTGGAAGTTCTAGTTAGTGCAACAAGGCAAGAAAAAGAAATAAAAAGCACACAGATTAGAAAGGAAAAGACAAAACTGTCCTTATTTACAGATAACAGGATTGCCCACATAAAAACTGCAAAGAATCTACAAAAAAACTCATAAAACTGGAAAGTGAGTTTAGCAGTCATAGCACACAAGATCAACATAGAAAAGTCAACTCTATTCCTTTGTACCAACAATGAAAATTTGGGGTCTGAAATCTTTAAAAAATACCAAAAAGTAGGCCGGGCACGGTGGTTCACACCTGTAATCCCAGCACTTTGGGAGTCTGAGACTGGTGGATCATGAGGTCAGGAGATCGAGACCATCCTGGCCAACATGGTGAAACTCCATCTCTACTATAAATACAAAAATTAGGGGGGGGGGGGGGGTGGCGTGTGCCTGTAATCCCAGCTACTCAGGAGGCTGAGGTAGGAGAGTCACTTGAATCAGCGAGTCAGAGGTTGCAGTGAGCTGAGAATGCGCCACTGTACTCCAGGGTGGACAACAGAGAGAAACTCCATCTCAAAAAAAAAATTAGACAAAATATAACAAAACAGGTGCATGATCTGCAAGCAGAAAACTATAAAACACCCATAGAAGAAATTGTTTACATCTAAATAACTTGAGAGATGTACCATGTTCATGAAATGCAAAGCTCAATATGAAATGCAATTTTCCCTCATTGACAGGTACATTCAACACAATCTCAATAAAAATTTTACAGCATCTTACAAAGCTAAACACAGTGTTACCATACGCATGCTATCATGCTCCTAGGTATTTACCTGATTTAAAAACTTACGTCCACACAAAAACTTGCACAGGAATGTTTATAGTCGCTCTTTCATAATTAGTAAAAGCCCAAAGCAACCAAGATATGCTTTAATAAATGAGTAGATTATTATACACTGCATGCTTTTATAAAAATATCTCATGTATCCCATAAATATATACACCTAATGTACCCACAAAAATTTAAAAAGTACTTAACAAACTATGGTATATCCATATAATAGACTATTATTCAGTCTTAAAAACAAATGAAGTATTAGGCAATGAAAAAATACAGATGAATTTTAAATGCATATTGCTAAGTTTAAAAAGCCAGTCTGAAAAGGCTAAACACTGTATGATTCCATTTATATAGCATTCTGCAAAAGGCAAAAACTATACAGATTCCAAATAAATCAGAGGTTGTTTGGGGCTTGAGGAGAAGGCAGGGTTAAATAGGTGAAGCACAGAATATATTATAAGATGGTGGATTTACTCTGTATTATACTGTAGAGTGAATGCATAACACTTTGTAATTATCAAAACATGATTTTACCGCAAAAAAGTGAATCTTAATGTAAAAAAAAATTTTTGAAATCATTTAGGAGATTGGAAGATTCTAGGATGGAATACAAACTACTAGCTCTATTACAAATGTATGTAATAACTACATTGAAAGGGTGGGGAGGAAAGCTGTTGGCCTAAGTAACTTTAAAAATAAATGGAGAGAGTAAGAATAAAGGTAGAAGGAAGTATACATTAGCACTGTACTGTAGTTTATAAGTTGTTTCCCATGGAAATATGAGTTAATAATTCTAAAACCACTATAAATCTATAATGGAACTGAGCAATTAAATAGATGGCAGAGTTGAGAGGCAGGGTTCTCACTAAATGGGAAGTTACAGACAAGAAAGGCAAGAAAGCTAAAATAATCCATGTCTAAATTAATTGGCATTGAAGACATAAATCTGAAGTCATGTTTAGCTGCCAACTTAACATTGTGGTAATCAATCTCCATCTGCCATCATGGTAACCTGAGTACTTGTCAGCACTATGAGATGTTACCCAATAATTTCCAGATATGGAAGAGAGTGAATGGGCTGTGTCTGGAGGTGAAAAGGAAGGTGGTCAGTAAGACAAAGCATAACCCAGTTCATTGGTAGAAATAACAGTGTAATGATAATGGAGCAACATTTTTAAAAAACTAAACAGAAAAATACAACTTACAAAATACATTTTTGCAAATTCAAAGACAATGAATTCCTAACTACAATAACTATTAATGAAAATCTACCAGACAGATGGAAGTAATAACAAAAATATGGACTATACAAAGTCATGCAGAGTATAGGAAGTAGCAAGTACATGAGGAAATATTTATTTTCCTTATTTAAATATCCTTACAAGACTGGGTGCAGTGGCTCATGCCTGTAATCCCAGCACTTTGGGAGACTAAGGTGGGCAGATGCTTGAGGTTGGGAATTCAAGACCAGCCTTGCCAACATGGTGAAACTCGTCTCTATTAAAAACACAAAAATTAGTTGTGCCATGGTGGTGCACACCTGTAGTCCTAGCTACTTGGGAGGCTGAGGCAGGAAAATCGCTTGAACCTGGGAGGTGGAGGTTGCAGTGAACCAAGATCGCACCACTGCACTCCAGACTGGGAGACAGAGCAAGACTCAGTTTCGATAAATAACTAAGTAAATAAATAAATAAATCCTTACAAGATAAATGATTAAACAAAAATCAAAATAAAATGTAGGTATAAAATTAAAATGTATCTTGATAATATCACAATGATCAGAAAGAGAAAAATAGTATTACACTATTACAAAGTAGCTAAAGTGGTATAAGCCCTCACTGGAAGGTTTATTAATTTGTTAAAGGTGAATAGATACACCTTACAGCAACCACCAAATATGGAACAGAGCAATGGCTAATAAGCCAACAAAAGAGATAAAATGGAAATTTTTAAATATTCAATTGATCCAAAAGAACACAGAAAAAAAGGAAAAGAGGAACAAAGGTCAAATTGAACAAACTGTAAAACAAACTCAAATCTAACTGTATCAAGAACCAAATAAAATGTAAGTGTTTGAACTATCCAAATTAAGAGTATAGATGTCAGACTGGAATAAAAAGAACCACATATGATCTGGCTATAAAAAAAATGCACATTAAACACAAAGGCACAATTTGTTTAAAAGTTAAAGCTTAAAAAAAGGTATACTATAATGACACCGATCAAAAGAAACTAGAATATAATAAACATTAGGTAATGTAGATTTTAGGGCAAAGAATGTTACCAGGAATAAACAGGGTCATTTTATAATGATAAAAGGGTCAACTCACTAGGAGAAGAAAATAATCTCAAACTTTTTTGCATCTAAAAGTAGAACTTCAAAATATAAGAAGACAGAAATGTGAAGAGAAATAGAAAAATCCACATTATATTATACTCAGAGATCTTAATATCCCTTTTTTAATAGCAGATAGAATAGGCAGGTGAAAATCAGTATGCATACAGAAGCTTTGAACCACACTTTTAACAATTTTAGGATAATCCACCTATAGTAATAATATTGTTATGTTAATATAGCAGCAAATATAATGCTATAATAGCAGCAATATACATTTTAATAGAATAGATTCCATATCCCATCATCATCCAAAGCTACAAATTTGTGAGATCTTAAAGAAGAAAGCAAAAGCTTTATTTCTCCACCGCCTATGTCTTTTATATTCTTTTTTGCAAGAAATGAGTACAAACAGTGATTTAATGTACAGATCACCTGGGGAATCTTATTAAAACACAGATTCTGAAAAAGTGAAGTCTGGCATGAGGCCTAAGCGTCTGCATTTCTAACAAGCTCCCCATATTGTTGGTGATGCTGACATTGCAATCCCATAGACTGTGCATGTAATAGCAAGGAACTAGAAGATTGGAGGAAAAAGAGTAAAGATGCCAGGGTCACTTTAGCTTTGCACACTTCTAAAGAGTCAATGACAGAAAATTAATAACATTTTTTGAATGATTCTAATGTGCTTAGTCATGGTACAAAGAATTTAATATGCATTATTTCATTTAATCTCCACAATAAACCTGCTGAAATAAATACTACTGTTTATTACTTATTTTGCAGAGAAGAAACTGGAAGTTTAGCTGGTCAGTGATTTGCACACAATACAGAGTTCTCGCTCTGCCTTAGTAGAGCACAGGTGTTTGAAGCACTAAATGAGCTCCATGAAAATTTTCTATTCCCAATATTTCCCCTAAAATCACCTCAATTTCAAATTTCCCTTTCTCTTACGTCCTTCTCCCCATCCCCACTAGAAAGACCCAATCATTTAACCACAAAACTGAGCAGAGAACTTTCACAGTTGAGCTGGCAAAAATTATTTAAAATATATGGCATTAAACTTCTTTTGGCTGACTTTTCTGTTGTATTTTAAAGAGACATTTAATATTCTGCCTCAAATAAAATATAATTGATACAAAATTCAAGGCAAGAAATCTAAAAACTTCTAACTTTGACTGTAATGTCAAACTAGATCTACTGTTATTCACCTAGCTATTATAGTGATGATTAAGTGAAAAACACGAATATGCCACATACACTGATGATTTTGAAATGAAGCAATATTCTATATTATTCTAAAGTATTCCATAATAAACATGCATTTTTTTAAGTCAGGAAAACACAAGCTAAAAATTTTTAACTGAATAAGGTACTAATTATTAAGTAGTCCCTAAGCTCCCATATCTTTAAATACTAGCACTAGGCATAGAGTTAAGGAAAGATTAACAGATATATATTTGTAAATCTCTCCAGAGGCTACAGAATTCCAAGGGTAATTATCCTAACAATGGAAAAAATAAATATTTGGTGAAAAATCAGATATTCAAATTACAGTTTCCATGAACAGATGCAACACAGAGGATGCCAAAGAGTCCCTGCAGTCTTGTTGAACAGGTGGAACTCAGGCATCTAAGTGTGTGGGAGGTTTATTTCTAAGTACTTTCATCATCTCCAAAAATGAGGTGGTAATTGTGTTTCCCTGGTTATAAAAGAGGAAATAAATATAACCAAGCAGGTTAAGTTCTACGAACTGGTTGATACCTTATGGATAATACCTGACTTTGTCTAGAATATTTAACTTTACAAAAAACATAAGAGAAGCTGTCATGAAACATGATGTAGAATTATTTTTTCCTCTGAAATCAAGGATTGAAAACCAATGGCACAGCACTTAAAACACACCTCCTTTGCTGTCTTGAAGGTAGTAAAGTGTTACAGCAACAGAGATGTTCAGGGACAAGTTGTTACACTAAATATCATGGCACTTTAATACCAAAAAGGAAAATGAAATTTTCTTTTCAATGTTAAACTTCTTTCCAGAAAAAGATGAAATGTGTAGAGGGAGAAAAATGTAAATGGTGGTTTTTTTTGGTGACAGAATGTGTTTCTTTAGCTTTGTGGCAAACAGCCCCTACCAAAAAAAAAAAAAAACTTGGTGAAGAATGCAATCACAAAAAGCTTTATAAAGAGCTGAAAATATGGCCTCACTTGTGAGGCTGGATTTTCATAATTTTTTTTAACTTTCATATGATGTGTGGTCTGGCAACAATGAAGGCCACATTTTTCCCTAAATAGAAGGGCATGTCCAGTGTTTCCAACATGATAGTTCAGAAGATCTAACCACTGTGAGAAGTGCTAATCTCAGACTATTTTAAGAAATTATAGAGAAAAAAATGAAAAATCTGGAATAAAAATAAACAGCTATGAAACTCCACCTCTATAGTAGTTTTTTTCACAATCCTTACCATATTTCTTTCCTGGAAATTCCTCAAGAAACAGGAGTCACTGCAAAAATTTTGTTGCCTCCTGACCTGTTAAGCCAAATAACACTTCTATTCAAATAATCCTTTTCTGCTGTATCAGTTTTATGCTATATAAGTTCTAATATATTTTTAGCAAGTAATTTCGGGCAAGAACTCCTCTCAAAGCTGCTTCTTTACCCAATCTTTCTAGACTGCCAACCTTGCATTTTGAACTGTGCAGACTCAGCTCTAGCACTGCAGGTCCATTAAGAGTCAACAGTAAAATGCTGCCCTGAGCTGTCAGACACAAGAAAGGAGGAAGTCCACAAAGGCCAAAAATTGGCAGTGACTTCATGTTCACCCTCTCACTGCCAAAAAGATCTGAATCAACTCTCAAGATAATTCTTTAGTTGGTGGCTCTTGTTTAAAATTTTCCAGACATCTGACTGACAGCATTCACAAAAGCATCCACAAATGTTGGAGAAACAAAAGCTAATAGTGCACACGAGTAAGCTGATAGTGCTCCAAAAGGCAGAGAGTTGTGCCATAAATCTGTCCTTCCACATTAGTTCTGCTGTCACATTTAACATGCCTCTCCTACCAAATGACTCATAATTTTACAATGAATATTTTTAAAATGTAAACAAAAAGCTAAGATGTCCAAGAACATTAACACAACAGCCTCCACCATAAGGTATTACAATCAGGGTTAAGTGACTAAAGAAACAAAAATATAGAGAATATTTTAGGAACTAACACTGTGGCCCAATATATTCAAAGCCGCTGAAAAACTTGCATCTCAAGATCACCATTTCAGAAGCAGAACTCTAAATATTCATAAGGAACGTGATATTTATCAAGATTCATCTCTTCATTCAAGATAACAAAACTAAACCTAGTCAAGTATATAGCTATTCATAATGAAGCATTTTGAAGAGACAAACAGATTATAACGTTTAACCCTGAAAGTTTGCTTTCATAAACCTATTTATATAGAGACAGGCTCTATATCTAAAAGAGTAGATTTAAAAAATTTTCCTTTGCCATTTGGGGGATGGAAAAGCATCCCTGATTTGTATATTAAAGCACAAGCATCTGTCCTACTGATGATATTCTAGGGAAGCACATTAGCATAAAATTTAACGATGTCAAATAAGTGGATGTGAAATAGGGACTGCGTAAAGACACTATTTCCAAGGCTGACAGAAACATCACTGTTTAGAAATGCAAATGAAGCCATTATGTTCAATAATTATATGAAAATATGAACAGTTCAGCATGTTTTCTAGCCCTGATGGCGGTTAATGGGATGTACGCTTATGTAAATAACTACTATTAAAGCTAATGCTGAAAAAAACTAATAAATTCATATTAAAGCAACTGATTTAGTATGCTTTTAAACCCCAGCAGTGCTCACTTATTAGAAAAGAGTGCATTATTATGTTTAGAACTCATTACTGCTACAAGTCACTGCAACTCCATCAATTACCATGCATTAATGAAAATGGGACACATACAAAAAAAATTATTGCCTCTCAGCAGTTTTCTTTAAAGACAAAATCTAGGGGCATTACCATCATGGGGCCTTGTAGGGAACTTATCCACATGATAACCTTTATTACTAAAACAGTGCTTCCAACACTATCATCTCAGGGTATTTTGATCATAAGAAGGGCTAACCTTTACGTAAAATTATCAATATTTTACAAGATTGGCCATTTTAATACCAATAAGAAAATTTTAATATTTGAATTGCATCTCTAAAAACTTTTACTAACATATATTTGGCACATGGTCTGCTTTTGCAAAGGGAGACTAAGAAATGAAAATATATAGTGGTAATCATAACAGTGTAGATGATAGATGATTTCATTCCAAGGTACTGTCTGATATAACAGAGAAATCCCACTCCATTCTACACTTCAGTCTCAGTGAATTCTGTGTAACCAAAGGATTGAATTTTTAAGAACAAGCATTAAATTTCATTCTAGGCCACAAGCTGGATTTTCTTGCAATATATTAAATATTTAGTATAAGATATTAAGAAGTTAAAAATTCTTGTTCTTTAAAATTCAAATTTAGCTGGCACCTTACAGCAAGAAAAGGCTGACAGAGCAGGAATTCAAATATAGAAAATATGCTTTTGCTCTTACATTACTTCTGCCAACTTTCCCAATTTATTCTATTTCTTTAACATATGTAATTTAACTGATCCTTCATTCTTTCTTAGCAATCAGGAGAACAAAACATTTCAGCACCTTTTAAATGTGAAATATATTTGCTAAATCTCAAACACAGCCCTAATGCATACCATGAATATATGTTTATTTTTAAATTATAATTGTCATGGCAATTCAATCATTTGCAGTTTTAGCTCACATGTTTATTCATCTCCTAAGAACTTTTTATTGCAATTTAGATATACTATCACCAGGTGGCAGTAGGGTGCCAGATTATGCAGATTCAGCCGTAAAGTGTAAGTTTTCTCTGGAGTCAGATCCTCTCTGATCAAGCAACCTGTGGTTTAATAATTCATTCATGTAACATGTATTTATTTACTGAATACGCATTGTACATAAGGTAGTGTATTAGAGTCTCATCACTTGTACACAATAGTGTACAAGACAGAAATAATACCTTTTGGAGGAAACAGACAATAAACATATAAGTCAAGTGCTATAATCAGTGCTAATTCATGATTATTAAAAGCAAAAAACAAAGTAAGAACAAAAATGTTTTGCAAATTAAGAATAAAAGAGAAATTATTCAATGTGATATAAAAGGCATCTACCAAAACTCGAATACCTATAGGTAACATCAAACTTCAGGATGAAATATGTATTTCTTCCTAAGATATGGAGCAAGACAAGGATGTTCTCTTCTCATCACTTCCAGTTAATACCTAACTGGAGGTATTGCAAGAAAGCAAGAAAAACAAATAAAGGGCATAAAGATTTAAAAGAACTAAAATTCTTTTCATTTTCAGATGAAATGACTGCAAATAATATCCTAAGAAATGTATTAAAAAACTATTAGAATTAGTAAGTGAGAATTTACCAAGGTCAAAAGATATAAAATCAACATACAAAACTCAAATGTATTTCTAAGTTCAACAATGGAAAAACAAAATTAAAACCAAAGTTAGAACAAACTTTCCAAAATTAACAGACTCTGTCCTGCTGACTAAAATGTACAAATCATGGTGGAAGCTTAGAATATCAAGATAAAAAAACTGTGGCACCCTAAATTCTGTGGAGTCACTATACCTGCCTAAAATTGCTGGCACCAGATGACTTTTATATGAATACAAAATAAACATATATCTTATTTTGAGTATTGCCACTTTAGCTTTTCCTGTTACATGTGCAAGGAAGATTGATCCTGATATAGATTCATAAAACATTCTCAAGTAAGTTCCATCTAATCAGAGCCTTCTCAGCTTGATTTCTGCATTATTTTCCTTGCGATCTCTTCTATGCCTTGTCAGAAAACATGATGCTAAGACTCTTTAGCAATTCCTAGCTGATTTATTTTTAACAACAAACATCCTCACAACTGTTTCAAAAAATTTAAAGGGATGCTCCTCACATAATAAAAAAAAATTTTTGCTTCAAAAAGCATATTATCACTTCAAAAACTAGAAAGCTAGTTACTTTTCAGGCAACAGAAATCTAAATGAGGATTCTAAAGGCAAAACAAAAAAATCTTCAAATAGAAGATAACATCTGAAATAAACGATAACATTTGAAACATATATATCAAATATGTCGTCACATCCATTTTGTATGCTGTAATTTTTTTCAGGCCAAGAAAACATTTTATAATCTTTACATTTTCATAGAACTTTATAGTTCTAAAACAGTTACACATTTTGGATCATTTGTTAATCCTGTGTGATAAACAATTCAGATATTATAAACATGTTATGTATAATGAAATTAAGATTTACAAAGGTTTATCCAAAGTCATACAGTTATAAGTAGCACTAAATCAAGATTCCAAGTTTTACAATACTGGAGCTCTTTCCAAAATACTACTGTGCTTCTTGTTATATCACATTTGTTAAGTCATATTTGAGATATCAATTTATAATTAACTGAAGATTTATCAATAGGGCTTTCCATGTAATTGTTTTTTTAATTTAATAAGTGAGGGAAAAAGGCTGCCTTACTTCTCTGTCATGCCAAGCTACTATATAAAGTTACACAAATACTACACTTCTGAATGTTGTGACATCTCTAAATGATTAAGCTCACCATCATATTAAAGCCTCCTCTCACTGCTAAAACAGTCCTTGCACTTTTAGCCTGGCTCACTGATGCCTTGGGAAGATTAGTATTGAGACACAGGTGGCTACTTGGAAACTTTTCTCTGTACTCACTAATAACTATCCTCTTGTGTCACCATATCATAGGCTGTCTTTCTTGTCAACCTTTCTCCCATGCAAATTTCTCACTAGGGCAATTACTATTTCTAATCTCCATTTCTGTTGGTTTTCTCTCTTTCTCTCCTTCTTTTCTCCTTTGCCTCTTGTCACTTTTCCTATGTTTATCAGTTTTTGTGTGGAACAAAGTCTAATAGGCACAACCAAAAAAATAAGACACATACATTATGACAACTATTTGAAAAACTGACCAGTTCAACTGAAACACAAGTATTATCTTTAGATGCCTGGATTTTCCAGGTCACATTTATTTACAAAAATCAAAAACTGCTTGGGACTGTTTTGATAGGAAGAACTCTTTCTCCATTTGGCTCTGCTCTTCATAAGCCTGAGGGGTCAATAAAAAAAAGTGCTCAATAGCCTGGGATTCTGGTGACTTCTGATAATTTCATGAGCATACCATAATTAGATTTATTACTTCTGAAAAATTACAGTTTGGAAATGTAAAATCTTGGGTAGAACTTTTTTTTTTTTTTTTTTTTTTTTTTTTTACTACATAAGTCTCTAACTGAAGTGAGAGTACTGCCATCTGAATCATTTAACTATTCCTAAGTTAAGGCCATCCTAAGGTTAAGAATACTAAGACAAATTTGCTACTGATTAATAATAAAGTCATTCATTATATTCTTCATATGTAAAGCAATGACAAGCTGTTGGATGGCAAACAGATGTAGCTGAAAAGAGTACCTCAGATAGCCCTTTAAGGAAAATCAGTAATGTAAAAGGCTAAACAATAATCCTAAATAATATCCTGAACGATTATTATGAAATTGATTTATTAATTTAAGTCTATTTCTTCATACAAGAACTGCTGAAACTTTCCAAAGTAAGTTTAAATGATGTTATGCAGATTTAGTACCATTTACCCAGAACAGACCCATCACTGAAAATAAAAATTAAACAAAGATGTAGAAAATAAAGGTTTTTTGAATTTCAGTTTGCTGAGCTTACATGTGGGCATCAAAAAGAAATGAAATCCTTAGCCACTAGAGCCAGCTGAGAAGCCCCAGTCCACATTTATTTGAACTGCAGTGTTTACTCACTATAAAGCAACATACAAGGTGTTCTTTGAGGATGTTATGGTTCCATGTCTAGAGCCTTCAGTAAGTTGAAGACATCAAAACCAAAGCAAAATCAAGCAAGGAAAGTTAAGCTATTTATTTTATTATAAAATAAGTACATCATATATATTAAAAAGGTCTCAGATAATAAGGTAGCAAGATTTCCTAAAATTAAATCTCATCAAAAAATAATATAAAAATATACCTAAAAATTACTGTTCAAAAATGTATTAACACCCAACCAAGAAAATAAAATGATCAGAGAATAATACCTGAAAATACACTAATATTAGAAACACTACCCTCTCCACAAATACACTAAAAAGCCTTTTAAGCTAAAACTTCGAATAAAAAATACTAAAGAACTAAATACCTATTAAGTACTGTCTTGGTCTGCTCAGACTGCCATAACAAAATACCACAGACTGGGTGGCTTAGACAACAGAAATTTATTTTCTCACAGTTCTGAAGGCTGGAAGTCCAAAATAAAGTCTGATAGGGTTTGGTTTTTGGTGAGGGCTCTCTTGACTCTCAGGCTGTGTCCTCACACAGGACAATGTGGGAGTTTGGTGTGTGACAGAGAGATCTCTGCTAAGACCACTGTCATTGAATTAGGGCTCTACCATTATGACCTCATTTAACCTTAACTGCCTCCTAAAAACCCTGTCTG
Source organism: Cebus imitator (assembly GCF_001604975.1). Classification (NCBI taxonomy): domain Eukaryota; kingdom Metazoa; phylum Chordata; class Mammalia; order Primates; family Cebidae; genus Cebus; species Cebus imitator. The sequence continues at coordinate 809,272 of NW_016107657.1, read as the reverse complement.
CAGCTACAGACTCACTGGAGGTTAGAGCTTCAACATATGAAATTTGAAGGGACATAATTCAGTTCACAGCAAATACTTTAAACAAATAAATATAAGCAAACGAACCTTGCTAATCCCAGGATATCAGGCAAAGGGGCTGAAAAACATAATCTCCTCTCACACTACTCCAAAAACTACATGTTTAGCAGTTAGATAAACTTATTAGAATTAAAAAAAAATTGTCTCATTCTTACAAAAGAAAAACTGAAAATCAGAAAAAGTGCTAGAGGATATAAAGCAAATCTTTAAAATCTCTTCCAGCCTTAAAACAAACCCCAAAACATTCCTTCACATAGATGCCCTTTGGCATAACAGTATCTCCTTTTCTGCATGGCCTTCGCTTTCTCACCCCTATTCTAGCTTAAAGCCATTGCAAAGCAGCTTATTCTTCTAAAATGTCATTGAAATGCTCCTGCATTCAATGACTTATCAAAGTCACAAAGGTATAAAGTAGCTGATCCAAGATCTCTTGCAAGTTTTCTTACTGAAAATTCAGGACTGTTTCAAGTACAACACAGTGCCCTAAGAACCATAAGAAGATACACAAGTTAGGGCAGCTGGTACAGGTATGAAAGCTAAGAGCCAAATACTATTTTTAAAAATGTATTCGGGAAGATGTCTTTAAAACTTTTTGAAGAAAGAAATCGTAAAACGAGCGATAACAAAGAAACAGATATTAGATGTAATAAGTAGGAAAATCCAATGAGTCTTTCTTATTAGCTGGTATGTGGGAGCCAAAAAACAAAGGTCACACGTTACTGTTTACTTGACACCGGTAATGAAGGGCTTAAATGTCAAAATCAAGAATACGCATTTAGTCCTTTAGGCCATAAGAAGCTATGGAAAGCTATGAAAAAGCCAAGCGATATAATAAAAAACAGAACTTAAAAGCCAGGCACAGTGGCTCACGTCTGTGATCCCAGCACTTTAGGACACCGAAATGAGAGGATTCCTTGAGCCCAGGACTTCGAGACTAGCCTGAGCAACATAGGGAGACCCCATCTCTACAAAAATACAAAAATTAACCAGGTGTGGTGGTGGTATGCCTCTGATCCCAGCTACTTGAGAGGTCTGAGGTGGGAGGACTGCTTGAGCCTGGGAGTTAAAGGCCGAAGTGAGCCATGATTACACCACTGCACTTCAAATAGGTAACCTAGTAAGGCCCTGTCTCAAAAAAAGAGAAAAGTAGCCCAAAAGCAAAATTAATCTGGCAACAGTAATGGAATGAACTCTTTCAAAGGACAGTTGGAAACAACGGAGACAGGCACACAAGGACACTATAGAGTAACAGAGGAATGAAGTGAGGCGGCAGTGAAAATAGGAAGAAATAAGGTTTCCACAGAAAATGAATAAGACCTGGTGACTGAAAGGAGATGTCAAAATACAAGAAAATTACTGAAACATTCTACATATCTGGATTTTCTGGTAACTTAAGGTATACTCTTTTGAGTACCAAAAAAATAATTTTAGCCAACTTTGGATATTTTAAAAGCACTACAAAATATATTACACATTTTTATAAAATTGTGCTTTAAAAAGTAAGGCTTATTGATATTTGTATCATTCACTGCTGCAGAGATAATTTGGTATAGTGAATAAAGCAGAACACTTGGTGTAAAAAAACTTCAGTCTGAGCTCTACAATGGGTTGTTTCATTACCTCTCCAGGTCTGTAAAATGATAGTAAGAGTATCTGCCTCATCTAAGTTTACTAGGTTATTATGAAGATTAAAAATGTGTAAATGAAAGTGCTCTTTAAATAGAAAAGCAATATAAAACGTAGGATGTCTTAGTGTTGTATTGGACGGAGCGTAGAAAGTTAGCACCAAGACAAAAGTATGCCAGATTGTAGGGTCATTTATTATGCCGGCGACCACAGAGGACTCACGTCTCTCCAACCTGTGGTGTCAAAAGGAGGGTGCCACGACTTTTTATACCCGAAAAATTACCTTGGGTGTGGGGGTGAGGAGCGAGGATGGGGATGAAAAGGTTTTGGACATTCCAAGGGCTTGGGGATTCTGTGATTCACCTCCTGGGCAGAGACAAGGGCGGGGGTCTCCGGACATTCCAAGGGCCAGGGGACTTTTGTCATTCTGTTTGTTACTTCAGTGGTTTACAGAAGTCAAGATATACATTTGTTTACACATCGTCTGGGTGGTGATAGAAGTCACAGATTTTAGCAGTTACTGATAAGAAAAGGTAAGCAGCTTTACATAGTTTTGCAGAACAAACTAGCAGTTCTATTTACAGAGGCCAAGAACAGTAGTTATTGTGAGCAGAATGGGGCAGCCATTTCAACTTATTTAAAAAACAGTTTTGCATTTTATAAAATAGTGTTGCTCAGGTTCTGGCTCTAGGCCAGCACAATATCACATTAGTAATAGAAGCACTAGTAGTTCTAAAAGGATAAAAATAATTTAACATTGTCTTGCCTCTGAATACTATGTTGCGTTTAATATATGAGGTCCTTGAGATATATCTCAGTGGGTAGAGTTCTAGGCTGCTGTGTATTTTTAGTTCTTTTGTGTTTTTTTTAATAGTTTTTCTGTCAACTCCTCTGTGGGCTTCAATAGTTTCATTGCAGCTCTATTCTCTACATCGAATTTTCTGCTTTTGATCTTCAATGAGCTTTAAAATTAGAAACCAAATAATAAATTTATTATTCCCCATATGACAGCTTTAGAAACCCTCATATAAGAGAAGTTCAACTGGGTGTGATGGTTCATGTCTGTAATCCCAGCACTTTGGGAGGCCAAGATGGGAGGATCACTTGAGTCCAGAGGCTTGAGCCCAGCCTAGGCAACATAATGAGAACCCTGTCTGTCTGTCTGTCTGTCTGTCTGTCTCTCTCTCTCTCTCTCTCTCACACACACATACACACACACACGCATGCACACAAGCATGCACACGTGTGCGCAAACACCCAAGTGTAATGGGGACACACCTGTGGTCCCAGTGACTACGGAGGCTGAAGTGGGAAGACTGCTTGAGCCCAGAAGATCCAGACTGCAGTGAGTCCTGATCACGCCATTCCACCCTGGTTGGCACAGCAAGATTCAATCTCAAAAAAATTTAAAAAATAGAGAAAAAGTAAGTTCGTGCATAGGGGACTGGAGTTGGTGAAGAGAGCTTCACCTGGATGAATTCAGCTTATTTCCTGGATGAATTCCAAAAAAGTAAAGTGTAAATATAACTCATTATTAAAGAGTAACTTAATCCCTAGAGACTCTTATTGGGATAAAATTTAGTATATGGTTACATTCATATAATTTTTAAAAATAATTTTAAAAATAATTTTGACTTCATTTTTAGATTCAGGGGTATATGTGCAGGTTTGTTACATGAGTATATTCATGATGCTGAAGTTTGAGGTATGGTCACCCAAGTAAGTAAGCATAGGATCCAATAGTGAGCATCTAATTTCTTTACTTTCTACAGACTTTTGTCACAGTTTCTCCCTGTGGTTAGCATTAATAACTAAATATTTTTAAGAAAACAAAAATAATCTTTAAGAATGGTTTAGACAACAATAAAATAAGTAACAATCAGTTCTTTCCTTAAGTATGCCTATTTCTCTGTAATACAAATGGAAAGAATCATTCAATCTGTGAGTCTGATATAAAATGTCATTCCAGGACAATTTACAATAACAATGGTCCAAAATCTGCTAAATTTATACAGCAACATACAGTAAGTAAAGTGGCCTCAAGAAATACAACTTGTATAGTATTCAAGATGATTATCAGATTAGTAAAACAGCATTTTCTAGGGCTTATTAAATGGAACAAAGTGGTCCTATTAGGTACACAATATATTCTTTCACTAAATTATTCAATTTGTAAACAAAAAAAGCAAAAACCTAATACTTATTCAAAACAAAAGGCCAAGATCCATCAAAGCTGATAAGGTGTTTATACTAGCATACCACGCTGCCAAATACCAAAATACCCTTTCTTTTTCCATAACACTTCTCTTCTACTTACAGTCTTCTTCGTTTTAAGATCCTTAGGTTTTTTACTTTCCCAAAACTATTTCAAAGACTAGAACATCTTCCTTCTCTTCTGAAGGGCCAGAAAGATACATTAAAAAGAAGAGATCTTTTCTCTTGAAACTTACATTCTTTTTCATGCATTTTTTTTCTACCTCTCCTTGCATACTACTCCACCAAGATCTATGATACAGCTTCCTGCAGTGTGGCTCCTATTCTTGTTAAAAGTCTAATAGATGATGATGACAAACCACGGTAGTCTGGCTTCTATGCAGGGATGAGATACATAGTTAAATAGAAAGCTCTGGATATTTCCAGGGTATTACTGTTATTCGCAACCAATGATTTCTTTCATATAATCATATAAAAATCTTGTGAATTTTCTCTAATGTATTTTCAGCACAGACATTATCGGATCTATGGCTCATTCTTAATACAGTCCTCAGAAAGATTAAAGCTAGTTCCTTTATATAAACTAGTTCAACCACTATGGAAAACAGTATGGAGATTCCTTAAAGAACTAAGCGTAGAACTACTATTTGATCCAGCAATCCCACTACTGGGTATCCACCCAAAGGAAAACAAGCCATTATATGAAAAGGACACATGCACATGCATGTTTATAGCAGCACAATTTGCAATGGAAAACTATGTGCCCAACCTAAGTGGCCATCAACCAATGAGTGGATTAAAAAATGTGGTATATTTTATATATACATCATGGAGTACCACTAAGCCAGAAAACAGAACGGAATAATGACCTTTGCTGCCACTTGGATGGACCTGGAGGCCATTATTCTAAGTGAAGTAACTCTGAAATGGAAAACCAAACGTCATTATGTTGTCATTTATAAGTGAGAAAGAGCTAAGTTATAAGGATGCAAAGGCATACGAATGGTATAATGGACTTCAGGGACTCAGCAGAGGGGGGAAGAGTGAAAGTGGGTGAGGGACAAAAGGCTACATATTGGGTACAATGTACACTGCTCCAGTAATAGGTACACCAAAATCTCAGAAATCAGTTATTAAATCCATGTAACCAAAAGTCACCTATACCTAAAACTATTGAAATAAAATAATTAAAACAATTTTTTAAATTATATGTATTTCTTGAATACAGAGTGGTATTTCAATATGTGTACATAATTTATATTTTCACTTTTTGGACTTCTGAGTCACTTAGGGCTTATTCTGGTATATGGTATGAGGTATGAGGGCTCCAACTGTAACTCTTTCCAAATGACTCTCCAGTTGTCTCAATACGATTTATTACAAAGTCCATCCTGTTCTCACAGTTGTGAAATGCCATCTCAATTATATTCTTCATTTTCATATGTAGTTGGATTTGCCTTTAAGCTTTCTATTCTGCTTTAGCAGTCTGGCTGCTTATTCATCTATCATGTTTTGATAGATAGAGACCTAATCACATTCTTCTTGGCTCTTCTTTATAAGAGGTTGAATGGTTAATTTTGCATATTTTTCTACATGAATTTCAGAGCCAACTTGTCTAGCTCCAGAAAAAATCTCATTCATATATATGTTTTTTGGGAGTATCACATTACACATATATGAATCTGGAGAATATCTGATATTATTTTTTGTTGAGTCATCCAAATGAACAAAAAGGGTCATCTTCCCATTCGTTCAACTCTGTTTTTGTCTCTCAGGAGTCTTTGAAATGTTCCTCATAAAGGTTTTGTACATTACTGCTAGGTTTGGTTTATTTTATTTTATTTTATTTTATTTTTGAAATGGAGCCTCTCTCTTTCACCTATGCTGTAATGCAGTGGCACGATCTTGGCTCTCTACAACCTCTGCCTCCCAGGTTCAAGCAATTCTCATGCCTCAGTCTCCTGCGTAGCTTAGCTGGAACCACAGGCACGCACCACCTTGCCTGGCTAATTTTTGTATTTTAAGTAGAGATGGGGTTTAGCCATGTTGGCCAGTCTCGAACCCCTGACCTCAGGTGATCCACTTGCCTCGTGGCCTCCCAAAGTGTTGGGATTATAGGCATGAGCCACAGTGCCCAGTCATATTTTTTTGATGACATGTTAAACTTCTTTTTCTGCCATTACTTTTACAAGATAATATCATTATTTGGGATTGCCAAGTTAAGTTTCATACCATATGAAAATAAACATAATTTTCTTTCTTTCTTTTTTTTTTTTTAAATAAGCTAGTTCCTTTAAAATTCTTTTTTGAAGAGCAAAGTTTCTAAAATGACCACCCATGCAATAGGCCCAAGGATGTGAGCTACAAGCACCTCTAAATCCCTTCAATTTACTAAGTCCTAGCCAGGGAAATAATAGAAACAGACTTGAATGTGGAAAAAACCCCCGCAGCTCCGTTAGTTTGATTTCTGGGAGAGGAAACTAAAAGTTGGTTTCCTTCCAATGAGCATTCAACAGGTGCAAGTGGTACAGAGAGGTTTTTCCTGCTAGAGAGATCAGAAGATAAAGCAGAAGAAAGATCAATTTCATTCTTCTACTGGGCTACTAAGCATCCCAAGCCCTTCCATATTCCAATGAAACTCAAAAAAATCCCAATGAAGAAAGGCACACAGGGGGAAATAGGGGAGGGGCAACGGGAGGTGGGGAGCTGGGGAGAGAGAGCATGGGAAGAAATGCCAGATATAGGTGATGGGGAGGAAGGCAGCAAATCACACTGTCATGTGTGTACCTATGGGACAATCTTGCATGTTCTTCACATGTACCCCAAAACCTAAAACGCAATACAAAAATAAAAAAAAAATTTTTAAAAAAAAGGCACAGAAATGAGAAACTTGGCCTAGACATCTCATCCCTTATCCCTATTAATAATAGTAAAAATAAGAATTGCTATTTTTAATTCAGTGCCTACTAAGACTAGGTCCTTCACACATATAATGTAAGCAATCTATCAAATTCCAATAGGCCTGCAAAGAAGGTATTTTAGTTATCTGCATATTACAGACGAAAGACTCAGCGAAGTTCAGTAACTTTCTCAAGGGATCAGACAGCTAGTCAGTGCTAAAATGGGATTATGACTAAATCCCACTGTGCTTTCTTTGCTGTCACTTTGTTGCAATGCCAATTAAAACAATGAAGTCAGCAAACATTAGACTTTAGTACTTTTCTAATGTAAGCTTTCAATACCACTGTTCACCATTGATCCGAGTCATATGTTCCAGAAATACAATTAGCTTAAATATTAATCAAATTTTATATTGGCTACATCCTCTGTGTCTTACACTATTATACGCTAACATATTTTTGAATTATTGTTATTGTACATATTTCTCTTTAAGCTTCAGATTTATCTTTCTTTTCATATTCATCCAGCCCGGTAAAAACCTACTAAGTTCATCAGATTGCTTGGCTTTGTAAATGGCATATTCATTTATATGGTTAAGTTCTCCGGAAATAAGCTTTCTTTGCTTAAAGACTGAAAATTACTAAGACTTTTTATATTTTAATAATAAATTCACAATTTTCTACAAGAGCAAACCCTTCAACAGGCTGATCCTGATGCCAACACATAAAATATCTTTTCCTTTTTACTAAGGCACTGGTCTGTGTTTGTACAGTTGATCAATAAATCAAGTAATTCAAACTTTTAAAACAAAAACCCCATAAATGTTGGTATAACACCTTTAAAATGCCAAAAAATCAAAATTAATGGATATAGTTTCTCAGACAGAAACAGACTTTAAAACGATCTGAAATTATCTGATTTCACATATACGTAAGAGTCTGAATCATTCATGTATGATAGGTAAATGTATTTGTAGTTAAAATTATATTATTTTAAATTACAACCTCATTTTATGTTTCTAAGTTTTACAGAGTTTTATGTACTGTAAAATCATCTATATTAACTTTTGACAGGTTTATTCTGGTAAAGGAGATTTGTACCTGAGCAATCTACTTGGAATAAAAACCATAAATGTCATTTTCAAATAATGTCTTCCTTTCTTCCTTCTTTGATAAAGTTCTATAAATACTATCTATACTTTGGTGATTTAAAAAAAATCTTCAACCAGTTTTACCAACTAAACCATTTTAATTTTTGACAATAGTGTAACATTTACTCTAATCCTTATTCATAATAACAAAGAAATGCTTAGGCCAAATCCCTTTTTACTACTGTATATGTAAAATAAACCACATTACTAAAAGTCTTTGACTTTACCCACATACCTTTTCCTTTCCTTTCTTAGCGTATAAATCATGAACAAGCAAAGCTTTACTGTAGAGTCAAATAATAAATATTTTAGGTTAGGAAATCTATAGGGTGTTTGCTGCCAATTACTCTGCAGTTGATGCACAAAAGCAGCTGCCACAATACGTAAAGGGATGGGTGTGGCTGGAATTAGCTGGCACCCTACTGCATGTGGCCCATGGTAGCAATGTGCTCACCCCTGAGCTAAATCATGAGGAAAACATGAAAAATACTATCCCTACAGTCACCCAGGTATCTTAATATTTAGCCTGACAAAAGAAACTATTCACAGCCATGCTAAGTATAGACTGCCTTAGCACCGAATAGAATTAATCTTGACCCAGAGAATGATATATATAAAAGTCTACTTGAATTAGATTCTACTTTTCCATATAACCACAAATTTTTCTTAAGTATTTTACCAAACAAGGGCTCACTCTCACTCTAGCCTGATTTTCTAAACTGTCTACAACCAGTCTCTCTCACCTTTCCCTAACTCATCCCAATTCCACTGTATTCTATAGATTTTTTTGTCCCAGGAAGGTTAAAATATCACCACCTTCTCTCCATACAAAGAGTGAATTGTATTTCCCCTACCTCTGCTACCAGAGTTGGAGGCTAACGTCATTTCCAGTCTTCTTCTCCATTGCTACCTTCTACTACATAAGTTGGACAAGCTAAATGCTTATTTTTTTAGCCTCCTTTGCAGCCTACCATGGCCATATCATAAAACAGAGGACTTTTATAAATATCATATAAAAGACTACTGGGTGGAGAGTAAGGAGGGCTCTCATAAAGTTTTTATGTTTTTAAGAAGAGGGAGAGATAGTTATAATTACCAGGACCTCTTCCCCTTTTCTGCCTATTTTAATGCCTAAAAATGCAATGCCTAGAATCGGATCAACCATTAAAAAAACAAACAAACAAACAGAATTGTAAAGATGCCAGCAGTGAAAACATTAAGCCACTGAATCTCCATGACCTCCAGAGTTCTTGTTATATGAGAAATAACAAAGCCTGTAAATTGAATTTTTGTTGCAAATGAAAGCATTCCTAACCTACCATTTCTTGAAAATGCTAGGACTTACAGTACTACTCCTCATGAGAAGCGGAAGAGTAAATAAAACTGGCTGAGCAGTTTGTTATAAATTCTGACTAAACAGCATTCCTTTAAACCTGGAGAAAAAGGTAGCAGGAAGAAAAACACAAAAGACAATCTATCTTGAGGATCAACAACCAAGGGCAATGAAGTCAAAGTGGGCAAAAAAAAAATAGAGAAGGTAGGAGATGTAGAAATGTTAGAGATGTAGAAAAAAATAATAATTGAAAAAGCAGTCATCTAGAATTGTAGGCCCAATCAGCCTTATTAATGTTATACTCAGCAAATCAATTCTGAGAATTCTGATTATACTAATTTCCTATCATGAACTCCCACTGCTTGGAAAATAAAAGTTCAGGACTCTGTTTTTATAGCTACAGTCTTGTGTTTTTCAAGCTAATTATTATAATTTATCTTTATGTTTCAATTTCTCTGGTATTCACAAAGGCATAGTTACTGTCAATACATGATCATTTTGACATGTGCAGAATCTTTGAAACAATTATTAAAAATCAAGTTAATGATGATACTGCCAATAAGAACAATGGTTGTTTCACGCTTTCACACACTAGTTTAGCTGGCAGATCCATCACTCTAACTTGAAGGACTTCTCTTCTACATCAGTATTACTGCATAAAATACCAAAGATAAGTAATTCTACCTATTGAAAAGAAACTTCAGAAATAGCTTATTTTAACACGCCTCTAAAACATTACTTTACTTTCTTACAAATAATGCTATTCGTGCACAGGCGTGCACGGGCGCACGCGCGTGCGCGCGCACACACACACACACACACACACGCACACACACACACCCTCTCTAGTTCTAAACCCAATAGTTTTCTGCTACATAAGAAGGATTTGGTGGTTTTATGCTGCTATGTGAATACTTATCAGTTACAACATCTATACAGTAAAAAAGATATTTTTTTAATTTTTATGATTTCAGAGCAGAATTCCTAGGACTGTCAAAGCTTTAACTAGAAAGAATACCAAATACAAGGAGGTTTCCAGCTCAACTACAGTAGTGGAACACAATTTAATAAAGTTCCAACACTACATTTTAATGCCCAAATTTCTTACTGTCTTTTTTAGTTGACAAGTATGTACTTACCAGCATAACAGCAGCAGAAGAACAGCTGGATGGCCTTATCAGGCACAAAGGAAGCAACAGCACATACTGTTAAGTGTCGTTCTGATTGCCTAGAAATGGCAGCACATGCAGATTTATTCCCTGTTATAAATTAGAACAATTATTTCTCTGGAGTTTACCTTGTCTTCATGAATAGCCAAACTTCCTGCACGTTAAAAAAGAGGACTTTCAAAAGGATATCTTCCCTTTCTTTGATGATCAGTTCATTCTGTTCTTCCAACTGCCTGATCTTCTTCTCAAAGGACTCCTGCTCCGCTTTCAGTCTTTCCTCTGTCACTTCCTTTTCCTCACTTACTCTGAAAGAAATAAAAAAAAAATTTCTTAACGCCTAACAGAATAAAATTAAATATGTGCCTACAGCTGCAGTTTACAAAAACCAGACTTCTTCCAAAGGTACACCAAATTCTTCAGGAACACTCTGTTCTGTTTTGTTGTTGCTTTTTAAAAAATGTAATCTCTCATAAGGCAATCTTTTTCATCTTTGTAATAAAAGATGCATGTAATTTTTGCATTAAAAATGTTTTCAATCATCACAACTATCTTAAATATGAAAAGCCCTACAAAAGACACAGGTGCTAAATTATAATCCAGGACAGAAATATATTCCAATTTTTAAAACATGGGGTTTCATTTTTTAGTTACCAAAACAGGTACAATCAACTGATCTTGATTTACAATGTTTATTTAAATCCTATTAATAAAATAAACAAAATATGTACTTTAAATATTTTACAAATATATACTGGCAATTTTACTTTTTCCTAGTACTAATATTCTGCATTCTTTAGTAGCATATAATTAATAGGATTAAATATAGATGACATTAACATAAAGAAAGGTTTGTAGTATCTGTATTCTTAGTCCCAAAAAAAAAAATCATAAAGTTAAAAACATTGACCAAGAAATGCGTAACTCTGAAAAGGATTCTAACTTAATTATACCAAAAAGGGTAATTTCTGACAAGAGCACAGAGAGAAAAAAAAAAAAAATCTAAAAACAAACAAACATGAACAACAGCAACACTATTTGCAATTCACTGAAGTACAGATTGGGACAACCCTAATTTTCATTCTACTCTGTGTGCAGATACATTAACCCCAAATTTCTCTGTTACTGGTACTTATTTCTCCACAGCTCATAGAATGCATTTATCCTATAATAGGAATAGGCATAAGTGAAACACATGGGGAATCTAAACCTTTCCTTTGAGCTACTAAATTTACTTTTGCCCAGAACCCTACTCTACTCGAACAACTTCTGCACAACATGAATCTCATAGGTTTTCCTTCTTTCCTGCCCTCTGGTAGAGATACTAAAATCAATGAAATAACTAAAAATAGACTCATGAATGTTCAAGAGTTGATTGATTGTATCTTGTCTTTGAAGTAACTTGTGTGAAACCACATAGCACCCAGTAATGCTCAATAAATAGGTTTATTTCTTCTTGCTCATCATGTCATTCAAGTCATTTTTCCTGGTCCATGTATTATTTATGTTTAGCATATCACTAGGCCCATGAATGGGATCCAGACCCTTCTTTCAAAGAGGGTAATCTCAAAGACTGATATATTTACAAAGAATTCAAACAACTAAGCAAATATATATATATATATATATATATATATATATAAAGAGAATTTATAGTCTGTTAACAGGTTATCCTGCTTCCCTTATTTCCATCCCTTTACAATGTCTTCCCTTTTCCTGTTATTACACTCAAGTCCACTTACAATAACATCTTTCAAAGTAACTTTGACAAAGTCTGCTTATCTCTCTGGGTATCATTCATCTCACTAACAAAGAAAAAAGGCTAGACAATTTAAAAAATCCTTTTCCACTGAAGTTCCAGAATTTCTTTTACTACATCATAGATATCTTGACATTGTATATATATCCTTTATAAATATGGAAAGCATTTGTAAAGAAGCAAAAAGTTATCAAACATTTGGTCATGGAACAAGACATATAATACTATGATTTTGGCAAAAGCTATGCCGATAGGATGACAGAGTAATAAGCAGATTAGGGAAATATTAAAAAGTATAAAGATGTGAAATTTGGCATGAGATACAGAAATGCAAAACAAAGGAAGTGATGAATTGGTAGGATGATACATAAAACAAAAAAAATGAATGATGCTACATACAGGTTTAGTAGTCCTTATCTAAATGCTTGGGACCAGAAGTGTTTCAGATTTCAACTAGTTTCTAATTTGGGAATATTGATATTACTCTATGGGTAACATGAAGAACTTTTTTTACATTTTAAACAGTATCTTTAAATCATGGAGCATGGAATAAGCAAACAGTGAATAACGCAAGGAGGTCTTCTTCCCAGGTGGGGCACTGTGAGGATTCTGCTGTTGGCATGTCCAGCCTGCTCAGGTACCTTTATAGGATTGCTGGTGTAGGAGAATTTGGGCATGCTCAAAAATGCTCTAACACAGCTACAGGGGTTTTGGGAGGGTTTTTCCCTTGTGAAGGTACACTAAATAAACTGTAGCTGTATGCCTGTGTTTTGACTGTGCCCTGTCACATGAGCTGTGGTGTAAAATTTTCCATTTTTAGTAACATGCTCGTGCTCAAAAAATTTCTAATTTTGAAGCACTTCAGATTTCAAATGTTTGTATTAGGGATACCCAATCTGTATGGTGAGGAAAGAATAAACACTATCAAGGTGAGAAAATACATAGCAAAATCTCTCCCAGTTTAGACTGGTAAAATCTTGAAGACACAATGACAGAGGAAAATCCATAAGTAGATACGGAAACATTTATTTTATTTATTAAAAGGTATTTAGTGAATACATACTAAAGGAAAAAGTAATCACAATCATCTTATTCAGTATAGAGTATCCAAAAGGGAACTAAAAAATGGCTTTCTGTAGTTTAAATCCCATTCATAAAAGCTACATATAGATGGAAGAATGTCCCAAAGATTTGTTTCTTCAACAGGCAATGCTCCATGATCATAGAAAACAGTAACAGAAAAGCAGATTGCAGGTTTACCTTAACATTAATCTAAATGCATAGATTATCTCTAGAGCCCAGCCAGGTAAGAAATTCCATGTCAGAGTCTGTGATGAGCTTTTCCCTAAATATATTTTATCCAGATAAAATCATTCTTTTCTAAATTTAGTTTTCGGGGTAGGCTTGAAATATCTGTTGCTACGTTATTAACCAGGGCTTTTTCTTTTTAATCTTTTCTGTTATGCTGCTATGATTCGACTATCCTTTAGCAATTATTAAGCCCTGGAAGGCTATAAAATTAACAAGCTGTATTAAGAACAAAGAGCAACATTTTTTCTATAGGCTTATCTAAAGATATGCATGGTTTTTTTGTGGTCCATAGCATAGTTAATATGAGCAAGTATATTAATACAGATTGTAAATGCAGAGGACCTGCCAATAAAGCAACCTCAAGATTTGATATTCATTATGAAATCTGTCTTCTTATGTTCAACAGTATTTCCAATGAAGTATGTGTAACAAGAAGATATTTGGTATCATGATCCATATTTTTCATCTAAGTATTCTCAGGCCACAAAGTAAAATAAAAAGACCTAATTCTCTAACTCATTTTAGAGAACAATAGTTAATCCTAACTTCTCCAGAGTTTCACTTTCTATGGTTTCTGTTACCTGATGTCAACAGTGTTTCAAAAACATTAAACGGTAAATTGCAGAAATAATTAATTTTTAAGTTTTAAACTATGCACCCTTCTTAGAAGCATGATGAAATCTCACGCCAGCCCTCTCTGTCCCACCAGGAACATGAATCATCCCCTTGTCCAGCATATCCACACTGTGTATGATTTCTGCCTGTGAGTCACTCGGCAGCATCTGGGTTGTCAGACAGACTGCTGAGGTACCACAGTGCTAGTGTCCAAGTAATACTTATGTTACTTTCACTACAGTACAAAGTTACATTCATTCTATTTATTAGTAGTTGCTATTAAGCTCTTACTATACCTAATTTAAAAATTAAATTTTATCATAGGTATGTACACATAGGAAAAAGCATCATATATACAGGGTTTTAGGTATCCACTGGGGGCTTGGAACATATCTCCTGCAAATAAGGGAGAATACTGTACAGCAAAAAGCAAGTTAACACAATGAAAATCTAAAAGGGAACTATTCGACTAATAGGATAAAATACACCTCCTTCCAGACAGAAGGAGATGTACAGTGTTGATTTGTTAATTATTTACAAGAAAGGCAATAACCTGGTCATAAAGAAATCATCATTGTTGGTAATACCTTAGAGTACTTTTCAAAAACTTCCACGAAATGTACTCTTATCTAATAGGCAGGAGAATTCATACTGTTAAGAATTGGGTGGTAGGGCTGAAAATCATGCCAAAAGTACTAAATTTATTTGAAGTCTTATGCTTTACCTTAAACATTCATGCACATTTTGAATTCCTCTCAACAAAACAATCCAATTTTAATATAAAGAGTTTTCCCATACTCACATATTCTAAAATTTTAAATAAAACTAATTTTTAAATAAAACTCATTTAAATAATTAGTTCATTAACATAAACTAATTATTTTTAATAAAACCAATTTTTAAATAAAACAAGAAATGGATTTATTTTATGCCTTTGCATACACCTAATATTCTTCCAAATACTCCAGAAATTGGTACTTTTACATGAATGTGAAAGGCAATGTCAAGTCAGTAAACCTATCACAAAGAGAATTCTAGCTCACCTAATAGTCAAACAAGTTTCTTCCCTCTTTAATAACTATCATTTGGGAGCTGGGTATGCTCAATGTATTTTGCAAACTATGATTAGCAACTTGGTGGGCAAGATTGGAAAAGGAAGGAACAGATTTCAGAGTATGCCTAGCAGATAACAAAAACTCATATTGTTTTTAAGCAAAGGTAATTGCATTGATAAAAAAGGAATTTCTCATTACAAAGAAATATTTCAATGAAATCAGTTTAACTCCCTCTTTACAAATTTTAATGTTTGGCTATTATTTAAAATGTACTGCTAAAGGAACATAAGTGCTTTCAGGAATCACAGACATAGCAATATATGTCTAAAAGGGCTCTACAAACTACAAACCAGTATCTCTTATGAATATAGACATAAAAATCCTCAACAAAATACTAGCAAACAGAATGTAGATATATAAAAATAACTCTACATGATTACCAATTGGGATTTATCCAAAGAATGCAAAGTTGGTTTAATATCCAAAAGTCAATTAATGTAATATTATATATAGATAGAATAAAAGACAAAAATCACATGATCATTTAAATAGATGCAGAAAAGCATTTGAAAAAATCCAAAATCAATTCATAATTTTAAAAAACTCAATAAAGATGAAGAGAAGGGAACCTCCTTAACCTGATAAAAGCCATCTATGAAAAACCAACACCTAACATCCTCTTAATAGTGAAAGATTGAATGTTTTCCTCCACGTTTAGGAATAAAACAAGGATATCTGCCATCATCATTTCAATTTGACACAGTGCTACAGTGATAGTCAAATAATTAAAGAAAATAATGAACAATTTTTAAAAATTAAGTTAGGGGAAAAAAGGAAAGACATCCAAATTCCAAAGGAAGAAATAAAACCATCTCTATTTCATATGACATGGCCGTGCCTAGAAAAATCTAGGAAATTCACTAAAAAACTATCAGAGCAAACAAAGGAACTTGGCAAGGTTACAGGATCCCAGATAAATGTACGAAAATCAATTGTATATTCATATTCTAGCAGTAAATAACACCAAAATAAAATTAAGGAAACAATTCTATTTACAATTTCATCAAGAATAAAATACAAAGGAACAAATTAAGTTTTGTTCAAAGGAACAAAAATCATACCTGAGAGTAACTAAATGATGTTGAAATAAATTAAGACCTAATTAAATAAAAACCACATTCATTATTGGAAGACAACACTGTTAAAAACAGCAGTCTCAAAGTTGATGTACAGATTAAGTATAAAAATCTCAACTGGCTTCTCTACAGAAAGGTGATCCTAAAATTAATATGAAAATGAAAGAAACACATAAACCCAAAATACTCTTGAAGAAGGAAGAACATACAAAATTTGCAATTCCCAATTTCAAAACTTAATACACATCACATCAATCAAAAACAGTGTGGTACTGGCATAAAGACTAACGTATGGATCAGTGGAACAGGACTGAAATAAACCTTCGTATTTCTAGTAAACTGATTTACAATGAAGATATAAAAAAACTGAAGAAAAAAGAAAAATCTTTCAAAAAAAAAAGGGCTGAGGTAACTTGATATCTACATGTAAAGAAATAAAGTTGGACCCCTACATCACACTATATACAAAAATTAACTCAAAATTAGCAAAAGACCAAAATGTAAGAGCTAAAACTATAAACTCTTAGAAGAAAAAAGGCATAAATCTTTGAGACCTTGGATTAGACAATGGTTTCTTAAATATCACACTAAAGACAAAAGCAACAAAAGAAAAATAAATTTGACTTCATAAAAATTAAAAACTTTTATGCTTCAAATGACATTAAAAAAATGAAAAAGCAATGCAAAGAATGGAACAGAATATCTGCAAATATATCTAATAAGTGACTTGTATATGAAATAGATAAAGCCTGTAAAAAACTCAACAATAGAAAGACCCATCAAAAAGGATATAAACAGACATTTCTTCAAAGTAGAAACACAAATGGCCAAAAAGCACATAAAAATACGTTCAACATCATTTGGTAAATCCAAATCAAACCCACAATTAGATACCACTTCATACCTACTAGGACAACTATAATCAAAAAAACAGATAATAATAAATGTCGACAAAGCCGCAGAAAAACGAAAACCCTCGTACAGTGCTAGTAAGAACATAAAATGGCACAATCACTTTAAGTATGGCAGTTCCTCAAAAAGTTAAACAAGGAGTTACAATACAACCCAGCAATTCTACTGCTAGGTAGATACCTAAGAGCAATAAAAACATATGTCCACATAAAAACGTGTACATATATATTTATAGCAGTATTGTTCATAATAAAGTACAACAACCTGACATCTATCAAAGGATGAACAGATAACCAAAATGTGACACTGTCTATAAAATGGACTGTTATTTAGCAATACGGAAATTAGATACTAATACATGCTACCTATCATATGAATAACCATTGAAATCATTATGCTGAGTTTTAAAAACTAGTTTTAAAAGATCATATATATGATTCCATTTATATGAGATGTCTAGAACAGGCAAATTTACTGAGACAGAAATTAGAGCAGTGATTGCCTGGGGCTAGGAAGGATTGGTGGCAAATGGGCAGTGAGTGCTAATGTGCATAGAGTTTCATTCCGGTGTGATGAAAATGTACTAAAACTGATTGTGGTCATGAGTCCGAACTGTGAATATGCTGTATAAAAAAACTGAATTATAGGCCGGGCACAGTGGCTCATGCCTGTAATATCAACAATTTGGGAGGCCGAGGCAGGCAGGTCAACTGAAGTTAGGAGTTTGAGACCAGCCTGATCAACACTGGAGAAACCTTGTCTCTACTAAAAATACAAAATTAGCCAGGCATGGTGTTTCATGCCTATAAGCCCAGCTACTCAGGAGGCTGAGGTAGGAGAATCACTTGCACCCAGGAGGCAGAGGTTGCAGTGAGCCGAGATCGTGACATTGCACTCCAGTTTGAAACACAACAGCGAAACTCTGTCTCAAAAAAAAAAAAAAAAAAAAAAAGTTGAATTAAATACTTTATTCCTACTAAGTAATGACCCTTTTTTTTCCCCTTTAAGTTTAAGCAGTTAAAAACTCCAAGTGAAATACAAATTTGGAGATTGAAAGTAAAATGCATGAAGTTCTTTACAATTAATATGATAGATTCGATATTAAAATGGAAATAACAAAATTGAATTTAAATACAGAAAAAAGATTAGATACAAACAAAACTGATCAAAGTACATACTGTTTTAAAAACTCTAAGAATAAAACACATTTTTCAAGAAACAAAGGATAAGAATTAGCATGAAATATAGTACTGAAAGCTGATCAGATATTTGATTATTTATACCATGGAGTACTATGCAGCCACAAAAAAGGATGAGTTCATGTCCTTTGCAGGGACATGGATAAAGCTGGAAACCATCATTCTCAGCAAACTAACAAAGAAACAGAAAACCAAACACCACATGTTCTCACTTTTAAGTGGGAGATGAACAATGAGAACACATGGACACAGGGAGGGGAACATCACACACTAGGGCCTGTCAGGGGGTGGGGAGCAAAGGGAGGGATAGCATTAGGAGAAATACTTAAGGTAGATGGTGGGTTAATGGGTGCAGCAAACCACCATGGCACATGTATACTTATGTAACAAACCTGCATGTTCTGTGCCTGTATCCCAGAACTTAAAGTATAATAAAGTATAAAAAATTAAAAAAATTTAAAAAAAGAAAATATTAAGGAATCTACAGAAAATATATTAAAACAAGCAAATTAAGGAAAATCCGTTATTGTGGTAGGCAGCCTCTGCAATACCAGTAATCCTTGTTTCCTTGTATTCATGTCCTCATTTAATACCCTATCCTCAAGTATAGACTGGATTTAGTGACTCTCAAAATTAATGAGATAAAACATCTGATATTAGATTACAAAAAGATAGGAATTACTGTCTTGTTTACTCTTGCTTACTCTGTTAGAAGCCAGCTGCCATGTTGTAAGCTACCACAAGGAGAGGACCTGGAAACAACGAACTGAAGAAGGCCTAAAGAACATGTTTCTGGAAATTGCAGTAAGGGTAATCATTGCATGTTGTAGCAGAATGGTTACCAACACTATCATGTTTAATAATGTGTAGAGTAGGAAATGTGCCAAATGATCTGGGTGACTGATTTATCTAAGGATATTTCCAAGTACTTGCTAAAGGTACCACCTGGTTTATTTTTGGTGCTTACAGTAAACTGAGAGAAGAAAGAGATAAATTGAAGGAAAGATTATTAAACCAAAATGAGCCAGGACTTCATACTCAGCTTGCCCATAGCAAAAAACATGCTAAAATTAAGAAATATCTTCTGAAAAAATTCCAAATCTAGGAGAATACCTGGATAAACATGCTCTAGAGATAAAACCAAGGGTGAATCTTTCATTGAGACCTCAGAAAGATCAAGGTTAATGCCTTAATACAGTCACACAAAAGGCACTTTAAAGATATTAAGGTTGTGCCCCACAAATCCTTTCAATCAAACAATAGGGCCTCCAAGAAGCTTACCAGGGTTTTGCTAAATGTTGTGATAATATAATAGGCAGCCATAAACAACTAATACAGATTTTATCATGTTAATCAGTTATTTTAAATTTCCCCTCAGATTGTTCCAACATCTGTGCCATAACTGCACTAGTGTCTGTTGTTCTGTTTCTTTAAGTGCATGCCGTTTTCTCTACCTTTTCATATGTGTCATATATTATTGCTATCTGAACATCCTGGGTAAGAAGTAGAGAATGAAGTAAATAATTTCTATACTTGGTAATGGGCAGACTTTTCCTTTGGCTTGGTTTTTAGTGTAGGGGTTATGTTAATTTAACAGATGTTAGGCTGGTTTGAGGTTTATTGTTGCCATAGTTACACACAGTACACCACAGGTTTCAAATTCCTTCAGGTATAACTTCCTTTCAGGTGGGCCAGATATTCCTTCTCAAGATCTGCTCCATGTTCAGCTTTATGAGTTCCCTCTTAGAGGGTCCATCTAATGAGTTTCTCATCAGTATTTAATTACAACTTTTACTAGATACTTGTTAGTCTGATGGTGGGGGTCTGGGTTGGGGTGATATTTTTTGTTTTTCTAATCAGGCCAGTGCTAATCACACTCCATATGCCTGGGTCTTAGAAGTGTTCTGTGCCTCTTCCATAGTTTTTGGACTAGCATATAGTTCTGCCCTCCCTATAGGTTATTTTTTGCCTCCCCCTGGACCCTCCACCTAGCCCCACCCCAATCCAGTGGTTTTTATGAGGATCCTAAGGACAATAGTTTCTGTTGCTCATCTTCCTGAAGTTATACTTTTCGTTACACAGGGCAGATATAGGAGAAGGACTCAGGAAGTACTTTATTTCTTTCCATGGCAACTACTGTTCCCCTCCCCTAGGCCTGGACCAAGACGGATGCCTTATGAGGGCTCTCACCAAGAGGTGCCTAAGGAAAAAAAGCCTGCAAGAGAGTTCAAGCTCTCCCATATTTGCTGCCCAAGGGGCTCCCCACTTTTACTCACCCACATGTGGCCTCCACCAAGCTGAAATCTTACCCATTTCCAGTTGTATCTGCTACAGTTTAGCTGGGACTGACACCTGTCTTTCCCTGTCAGCATAAGTCTCCTTATTTTTCTGGTTGGTTGGTTGCCCTTCAACCTTAGCTCTCTGACTGTTTCAAGAAATGTCCTGGGCTTGCAGTCTGTTCCACCTTTTTTTAAAGTTGTAATACTGGGAGCACTGTTCTTTTACTTAGACAAACCTACATAATTATTTACACATAACTACCTACTTGCTTACGTATTCATTTGTTTTCACTCTTATGATCCTAACATTTCCTATTTCCAAAGCTGGAACAATTTTAGCAACAGAATAGATAACAGTATTAGATTATAATCTACAGAATTATATTTATTAATTATAAAAAAATAATTTCACAGTGGAGAAACTGCAGTCACCACCTTAATCAGGTAATCAAGTTTAACATCATCAGCAAAAAGACATGTCAACTTCAGGTAGCCCCTGATATGACTTGTTGAAAAGGCACATCACTTCTGTTGTTTTCTTGCCAAAAAATGCAAAATCTGAGGTAGAGATGGAAGTAAATTAATGTTTATATTTGATAACGAGCAGACTCTTCCTCTGGCTAGATTTTTAGTGTAGGAGTTGTGTTAATCTCACAGGTATTTGGCTGATCTGAGGTATATTGTTGTCAGTTACCCACAATGTACCAGAGGTTTCAAATTCCTCTAGGCATAACTTCCCTTCATGTGGGACAGATACTCCTTCTCAATTTTCAATTGAGAGCTAAGGTAGAAGGGCAACCAACCAACCAGAAACCTAAGGAGACTTATGCTGACGGGAAAAGACAGGTGTGAGCCCCAGCTAACCTGGGGCAGCCACAGCTGGAAATGAATAAGATTTCAGCTTGATGGAGGACAAATGTGGGCAAGTAAGAGTGGGGAGACTCTTGAGCATTCTAACACCCATTTGAATCTAATCATTTTAATACCGCACAAATCTGTATTAAAAACATTCCACAAAACTTATAATACATAAGTGTCAAGTGTCAAGGTTATGAAAGACTGAAGAACTATCAAAAATTGAAGACTAAGGAGATGTGACAACTAAATACAACTTTAGATCTTGAATATTGAATCAAAAAAGTGATATTAGTGAAATGGCATTGGTGAGATATGACTCTAGGTAATAATATTGCATCAATATTAATTTCGTATTCTTGATCACTGTACTTCTGTAATGTAAAATGTATGCAAAGCTGGGTGAACCTGTCCGTAAGTTTTAAATTACTTCAAAATAACGTTAAAAAGAAATAAATCCCACCCAAACATATGCAGCATATGTATGGGGAGGATTGGAAGGGATGGATTGTTAAAGGGGGATTTTGCTTCATCTGCTACTATTTTATTTTAGTTTTATTTTTTAATGGAATAATTTTGATATTTATATTACCATAAGTAAATTAAAATTAGAAGAAAAGTTATACTTTAGAGTGAATACAGATGCAATGTTTTGGCCTCTTCAAGAGCTAACGTATCACTCAAATATATGCAGGATCTTAGATTAATCAATTACTCTAAAAACTACCCAAAAAATTCAGTATTATATGACAAAACCTGATTACCTCTTCGACAAATGCTTTGAAACATCAGATTACAGAGTGAAGGATCAAAAATTGTTTTCCAATCAAAGCCTGAAAATTAATACGGTAAGAATAAACACTTTCAATTATAAAGTACTAATCTGAGAATACTCAATTCTCAAATGTCCTAAATTCAAACCACAGTTCCAATTTTGAGGCAGCAGCCTAAATAAGTGCCTTAAATATATATATATAATAATATTATATATATTTTATATATTATATAAATAATATTATATATTATATAAATAGATATTAAAATATATATTTATATTTATTTATTTATATATATATATATATATTTCTGGTTACCTCTTCTCTTCTCCCTTCCCTTAGCTCAATGATACTTCCTTTCTTCTGTTTATTTCAGGTCTAAGAAATCTGAATTCACTACAACAGGCATATAAAAAGTAAACTATGAAAGAGAAATCAGCATATATATGCACATGAACAAGAATACATGAAAACTGCCTGAGAAGAGCTAAAGCATATACTTGCATATCACATGTACCTGTAGTGGTAGCCTTTCAGCTTTTCATAACCGAAATTTGTCCCAAGCATAATTCTGGGTATATCTAGCAAGGTCACAGGAAATTATCCACATTCATATAGCACTGTACATGTTTCCAGATACTATGCAAAAGAAAAAAATTGCTGTAGAAAACTAACTTCTTTTTGGAGGTAGGGTCTGATAGAACCAGAAGAAAGACTTCTGAGAGTACACTAGTTACTCAAAAGATACTCTTTTGTTTACAGAGCTCAGAACAGGCCTCTTGAAAATGGATTTTGGCATACTGCCTACAGTGTAAATTCCACTAAAAATCAGAGAAGGCCTTTCTACCTAAAGCAAGTTCAAGGTTCCTTTTCTTAAAATTTTCTATGTAATCCATTATAAAGTATACTACTTCCTCGATCCCAAATAAAATCCATAAAGGCTTCTGACGGGGAAAAAAAAAAAAAAAAAACCTGAGTCACCGAAAAATTAAGCCCTCTAATTTTCATGCTGTACTGCAATCGACGTACATTTAATTTCAACAAAAAACTTATGATCAGTTTAAAAAAATAAAGAGCAGAATAAATACAAAATAATAATGATCTACTCAGGCCGGGCGCGGTGGCTCAAGCCTGTAATCCCAGCACTGTGGGAGGCCGAGGCGGGTGGATCACGAGGTCAAGAGATGGAGACCATCCTGGTCAACAAGGTGAAACCTCGCCTCTACTAAAAATACAAAAATTAGCTGGGCATGG
>NW_016107657.1:763832-785530 GCF_001604975.1 Cebus imitator | reverse complement strand
AATGATCTACTCATATTACAATGGGAAACTAATGGTGCTATACTTTCTATTTTTCCTCTGAGAAATGTCAAGTACAAATAGCAAACTGTCCTCTGGGAAAAATCAAAGTATCTGAGTCTGAAAAAGAAATGTCCTCAAATGAGTTAGTGCTTGAGTATTCACTGGGGAACAATGCATTACTTGACAGTATTGGCTTAGGACATGAAATACTGGAGGGTTTTTTTAAGGCTTCTTAGAGCATAGCTCATATACATCAACGATTGCAATTGTGGACAGCATTGTTCTAAAACTTTGCGGTAGTCCATGGTACCCCTCCCTATCTTAAAAAGTCTCAGTAACAAAATGCAAATGCATATATAGAGAATTATCAGCATCTTTCAGCACAAACTATAGTATTTTGCAAAGCCATTCATTTTTCAAGTCTCCAAAAATGACACTGCTTTCCCCAGCTATGCAAACAATTCATTAACTTTATTGAAAAAGACTTTCTGAGGTCACTTAATTCTGCAATCTTAAACAAAAAGAATTCTTTCTATCCTTATACCTCCTAGAAAGATCAATCAATATTCCACTTATCCTTCCACAAATGTAAATCAATGCTGGATACCTCAGGGAAATCCCTCCATTTACTTGAAACCCAGGTATCAACTCATCCCTTAGCACTCTCTTCTAAAAGCTAAACTATTTGCTGTACCCCTAATTTATCTTTGTGGCTTCTGTCTTTCATTAGCCCATAGATTCTGACTCACATTAGTATTCTATTCTTTTATTAGCGCGGCTAAAACAAGCAAAAAAGTTTCCTGAGCATATACGGATAATTCGAGAGGCATCCATAGATTATCAAAAACCACACCAGGCATTTTAATCTGTTGTAGAACAAATGGGTGAATCACATTCAAGCTGAATTTAACTATGAACCAGAGATTTCTTTTTTAGACTATGGGGCCTAACCAGTCTTTCTTTAACATAAATTTCTAATTTGTTTTTATTCTTAGACACATAATACCCTGTGCTTGCTACTACTGTCTTTCACCCCGTTTGGATGAATCAATTGTTCGGTCTATGCCAACTCTAAAATTTATTTATATCTTTTATTCACTTTCACTTTCATTCACATTTATATAGGCATCTTTATTGTTCTTTCATACATTCCACCAATGAAGATACTGACTAAAGAGGACTTCACAGAGAGGGCCTCAAGTAAACCCTCCAAGATACATGAAAACCACTCTTGGCCATGCCCTTTTAAGAATGCTTTAAGCTTCAACTGTGCCATTAAAAAGAAGTTATTGTTTTTACTTTGACTTTATACTGCATATCACTCTATAAATGAAAAACATGCTGTATTAGGTCATTCTTGCATTGTTATGAAGAAATACCTGAGATCAGGTAATTTGTAAGAAAAGAGGCTTCAATGGCTCCTGGTTCTGCAGGCTGTACAGAAAACGCAGTGCTGGCATCTGCTTCTGGGGAGGCCTCAGAAAGCTTTACTCACAGCAGAAGGTAAACTGGCACTTCACATGGTGAAAGCAGGAGCAAGATGATGAGGGAAGTGCCATACACTTTCAAACAATGAGATCCTGTTGTTTAAAAGCTAAACTATTCATTTCTCATGAATGGTTTAACATCTTAGTCTTAGTCCTGTTCTTGTGATAGTGTGTGAGATAGTGAGATAATGACAAGCAGAGTCAGTGAGATAGTGAGAACTCACTCACTATCACAAGTACAGCACTAAGAGAATGGTGCTAGACTATTCATGAGAAATCCATCCCCAAGGTCCAATCACCTCTGACCAGGCCCCACTTCCAACACTGGGGATCACATTTCAGTACAAGATTTGGGAAGGGACAAATATCCAAACTATATCACATGCTATTTGTTTTATATGTTGTGTTAAGAGCTGCCGAATATTATATCCTTCTGAAAATATACTTGTCAAAGGACAGTATTGGGTGCCAAGCACTCTCGGTGACTTCTCCTCCAAAATAATGCTAGTGGATGTGTATACCAGTTGAAACTCTTTAAGGATGATACTTGAATATGTCATAGGAATACTAAGCTTTTCTAAATCTTCTGAGATTTTTCCCCTACTTGGTCTGACCTTTAATATAAATTAAACATTCTTCACGCCTCGCAGATATCATTTTCTGAAAAGATATAAATTAAGGCAACTTTTAAAACTTCAGCCTCCTAGCCATTCTCTATTAAAACTTATTTATTATTTTCTGTTTATCCAAAAGTTGACTGATTAAAAATGCAACATATCAGGCAAGACAGGCAAAAGACAAAGAAGCAGAGGGTTTGTGTTAATTTGTATAACATAATCAGGAAAAAACAGTATATAAATATAATGTGTTTATTCATTAATAAGGGAATACACTTAATGTCTTTACTCAAAGAGATCACTTTTCTCTCATCTGAAAGTTGAGGTTTCATTTCCTTTTTCTTATTTATTTTCCATTTTCCTTTTTCTTCCAGAACAATTAAGTCCTAAGACCATAACGACAAGCAGAGTCAGAATCTGAGTGAGATAAAGAGAGCATCTGTACAGAAGAGATTCCTGAGGTGGTAGGTCAGGGCTCAAGCATCCCTTGGCTGATAAGGGCATCCACACATGGGGATGATCTAATACCAGCCCAGTGTCAGAACCTAAGTAAGGGAAGAAGGACATCCAAGAGAAGCAGCCTAGCATGATGTGGCAGAACCAAAGTAGGGTGAAGTGTATGTTCTTGCAGAAGGACTGGGGTGACTGAGCATGGAGATTCAGAGCCCAAGTATGGGGAGGAGGAGATTTATGCAGGGTTTGGTAGTACGTACTGGTGAAGATTAGCCAACAAAAGGCTAACCTGAAACGGGGTATTAGAGCTCAAGGAGGATGAGGACATATACTCAGAAGGGCAGCCCCAAGTGTAGCATCAGAGCCCAGGCAGAGAACAGGGTTATCCTCAAAAAGGGGCAGTCTGATATGTAATCATAAAGCCTGAGGTAGGTAAAGAGGACAACCAAACAGGGAGTGGACCAACAGGCACAGTCAGGTCCAGAAAAGGGTAAAGGACATGACCACAAAGCAGTGGCCTGGTGTGGAATATGGCAGCATAAAGTGAGAGGGCAGTCCAACATGAAGAGTCAGAACCAGAGAGGCGTAAGGAGGACATTCAGGAAGAGTGTATCCTGAACTGGTGTGCTGCAATACAAGCAAGGAGAAGAGGGCATCCATTAGAGGGTGATGGACTGAAACAGGAGTCAGATTTTCAGCAAAATAAAGATGAATTCTGTGCAACAGAGGCAGTAGCAGCATAGATGAAAGGATTAGTTACATACAAGATTACTTAACAAAAAAAAAAAAAAAGGAGGGGGAATATATTAAAGATGACAGGAAGCCGATCTCTCAGTCATCCAAGAGAGTTACAATAAGAGGGAATACTTCCTAACTCATTTTGAGGCTAGCATTACTATAATACCAAAAACAGACTAAGACAGTACAAAAAGCAAAAACAAAAACAAACTACAGACCACTTTGATATTAAAATTGCCAAAAAAAATAGAAAATCAAATCCTGCAAAACATAAAAACAATTATAACAAGTTAGGCATTACACGTATGCAAGACTGATTCAACTTTCAAAAATCAATCAATGTAAACTATCATATCAACAGGCTAAAGAAGAAAACTCATGTGATCATATCAATTGACACAGAAAAAGCATTTAACAAGATTCAGCATGCAATCATAATAAAAATCTTATAAAACTAGGAATAATGGTGACAGGCTGAATGCCTTCCACCTAAAATCAAGAACAGAGCAAGGATGTCCTCTCTCTTATTCATATAGCACTGGAAATCCTAGTTAGGATCAGAAGTTTAGAAAAAGAAATAATAGAGACACCCATTGGAAAGGAAGTTATAAAACTGTCCCTATATGCAAATGACATGAAAGTCCACATAAAAGAATCCCAAAGAATAAACAGCAAAAATCCTAGAATTAATGAGTGACTTCAGCAAGGTTGCAGAAATCAAGATTAACAGACAAAATTCAATCATATTTCTACAGACTATCAACAAAATGTGAACAGCAAAATTAAAATTATGGTATCTTTTATAATTGCTCCAAAGAAAATTAAATATTTTAAGTATAAGAAAATATGTGCAGTATCTGTATCCTGAAAATTACAAAAGCTATTGTAAGAAATCAAAGACCTAAATAATTGGATATACTATGTTCATGTAAGAGAAGACCCAACACAGCAAAGGCAGCAATTCTTCCCAAATTTTATCTATAGTTTAATGTAACACCTATTAATATAACAGGATAATTTTTTGTAGACATTAATAAGCTTACTCCAAAATTATTATGGAAAGGCACAGGACTAGAAGAGCTAAAACAATTATGAAAAAGAAGAATAAAATAGGAAAAGTCTTTCTACTTAGTATTAAGGCTTACTATATTGCTATAGTAATCAAGGCAGTTGGCAGAGAAATAGACACATAGATCAATGGAATAGAAAAAAGAACCCAGAAAGAGACCCATATGAATATGCCAATTTCTGACAAAAGTGCAAAAAAGATTTCAACAAATAGTGCTGGAATAACTGTACATCAAACAAAAAAAAAAAAAAAAAAAAAGAACCTCAACCTCACATGTTATTCAAAAGTTAACTTAAAATGGATCATGGGACTAAACAGGAAAAAAACTGATTAACTGGATCTGGTTAAATTAGAAACTTTTATTTTAGAAAAAACCCAGTAAAGGGGGATGAAAGGCAAGCTACAGGTTAGATATAAGTATTTGCAAAGTACATATCCAATAAAGGATTTTTATCTAGAACATATAAAGAACTCTCAAAATTCAAGTTACAAAAACATTCCAATAGGAAATGGGCAAAAGAGATGAACAGACATTTCACTCAAGAAAATACAGGTGGAAACAAGCACATGAAACAATGTCCAACATCAATGCCCACTAGAGATATGCAAATTAAAATCAAGATGGGATATCACTAAGCACCTACCAGAATAGCCAGAATAGAAATTAATTATCACAAATGTTAGCAAGAATGCAAGAAGACCTCTTGCATTGCTGGTGGAATGTAAAATGTTGCAAAATAGTTCAGTAGTTTCTTATGAAATTATACATTAGTTCCAATATCCCAAAGAAATTAAAATGTGATGTTCACACAAAAACCTACATATGAATGTTCACAGCAGCCTCATTTATAACACTGGAAACAATGCAAATGTTCTTCAACAGATTAATGATTAAACAAACTGTGGTATATCTATATCATGGAATATCAGTCAGCAGTAAAAAGGAACAGATTATTGATACTTGCAACAACATGAATGGACCTAAAGAGAATTATGCTGAGTTAAAAAAAAAAAAAAAAGCCAGTCACAAAATGTTACATACTGTATGATTCCACTTACATAGCTTTCCTGAAATAACAAAATAATATAGACAGCAGATTAGTGGTTGCCAGAGATTAGAGAAGGCATATAGGAAAGAAAGTATCTGTGTCTATAAAAAGACAGCATGAATAACCCTTGTTAAAAAAAAGAAAAAAAAACCATTTTGTATCTTGACTATGGCGATGGTACACAAATCTACACATGAAAAAATTGTATAGAACTAAAGACATACACAAATGAATACATGAAAAATTGGCGAAATCTGGACACAATGGATTCTATCAATGTCAATTTCCTGTGATATTGTACTATAATCAAAACATTACCATTGGTAAAACCTGGGTAAATGGTACATGGGCTTTCTCTGTATTATTTCTAACAACTGCAGGTAAATCTACAATTACTTCAAAATAAAAGGTTGTTTCTTTTTTTAATGTAACATATGATTTCATTTTTGTTTCTGTGAGTCCTGGATTGGAATAAAATGAATAGGGCTGGGCACAGTGACTCACGCCTTGTAATCCCAGCACTTTTTGGGGGCCGAGGCTGGTAGATAGTGTGAGCCCAGGAGTTCAAGACCAGCCTGGGCAACATGATGAAACTCCATATATAAAAAAGAAAAAAAAAAATTAGTTGAGCATGATGGTGCAAGCCTGTAGTCTCAGCTACTTGGGAAGCTAAGATGGGAGAATTGCTTGGGCCCAGGAGGTTGAGGGTGCATTGAGCCATAATAACATCATTACTTCAGCTTGGGCAACAGAGCAAGATCCTGCCAAAACAGAAAAAAAAGACGAAGAAAATAAATGGCCATGAGTCTGATATTTATTAAAAATAAATAAATAGGGCAAAAGAGAGAGCTCATACTTAAATATAAATTCCAATTAATAAATTAAAAACAAATAAAGGAAGTATAAAGTAACCATTAGAATATCACTGTAATAGCTACAGCCAAGTTTCTTGGATGGATGCTTATAGTGGTAGGTAAAAGTTTCAGAACAAAACAGTATATCTGAATAGTCTCAATGGATCTCCCCCAGGATATTCATTAATTACACAGAGAAAAATAATAACTTTTCAGGGGAGAAAACTAACATACTATTCCCTAGCCAAGTGACAAAAGTTAAAACCATCAGTGATAAGCCTAACAACACATCAACCTCATGCACCCCCGATATAACATATCAGAAACCAATATAATCATGAGAAAAAACTAAATTGGAGGAAATACTACAAAACATCTGAATAGTACTCTTCAAAAGACTTGGAAGGCAAGAAAAGACTAAGGAATTGCCACAAACAGGAGGATACTAAAGAAACATGAAAACTGAATGCAAAACAGAATACTAGAAAAGAACGTATTTGTTAAAAAAAAAAAAAAAAAACTAGTGAAATATGAATAAAACTGTGGTAATTAATGGTACTGTACCAAGGTAAATTTTTTATAATTTTATCATGATTATTCAAGATGGTAACATTAGGGAAAGCTAGGGGAAGGGAAGAGAACCCTCCGTATTATTTTTTTAAAAACAGCTTTATTGAGATATCTTTTCCATATCATAAAGTTCACCCATTTAGAGCATCCACTTAAATGGCTTTTAGTACATTTTACAGAGTTCTGTAACCATCACCATAATCTAATTTTAAACATTTTCATTCTGCTAAAAAGCTTTCTACACATTAGCAGTCATTTCCTATTCCCCCACCCTATGATATTCTTACAACTTTTCTGTGAGCTTAAATTATTTTAAAATGTTACAAAGAGCAATGATATTATGCTGAGTTGAAATTTAAATATACATGTAAACACACAGAATTATAACATACAACATAACAAAATTTATACCAAGAAAGGAAAATGTAGTTCACATATTCAAAAGTTCTTGCACTGTTTAGAAAAGCTAAAAGTGCCAATTAATATTCAATGACTGTGATTAGTCAAGAATGCATCCTATAAATCTCCAGGGTAACCAGAGGTTCATTTAACAACAACGAAAAAGATGCAAATTATAACTGTACAAAACTAATAAATACAGAGTCAAACACATGAGGCAAAATTGATAAAACTAAGAGAAATATACAAGTCTCAAATCACGTGGGAAACTTTAAAACATCTTTCTCAGAAATTCATAAGTTAAAAAAATAACTAAGTAAACAAAAGATTTGAAAACAATTAATCAAGATGACTTAATGAATTTTAAAAAAAAAAAGGCCCTCAACAAGCAAAAACATGAATTGTTTTAAACATATATGAACATAGTCAAAGAACAATCATATGCTAGGCTAGTAAAGCAAGTTCTAAGACTTTTTCAAACTAGTAAAATCATACAAAACACATTCTGTTCACAATTCAATTCAGATACCTATCAAATACACACAGAAGATCCCCAATTTGTTTACAAATTAAGAAATAAGCATTTAAACAAAACGGGTCGAAAATTGAAATTAAAGAAAAAATTTAAATAGATGATAGTAAAATATTACATATCAAAATACGTGAAATAAGAAAACATTTAGAGGGAAATACAGTTTTATAAGTACATATTACAAAAGAAAAAAGGAGATGAAAATTAATGAGTTACATATCTATTATAAAAAGTTAGGGATAGAAGAATAGATTCGACTCCTATTAAAAAAAAAAAAGGACAAGAATAATAAAGAGCAAGAGTTTTCAAAGCAAAAAATACAAGAAGGCAGAATGCAGTGTCTCAAACCTATAATCCCAACACTGTGAGAGGCTGAGGAAGGAGGAGAGCTTGTGCCCAGGGGTTCAAGACTAGCCTGGGCAACATAGCCAGGCACTGCCCTTAAAAAATACAGAAAGAAAAAAGAAAGAAAGAAGGAAGGACAAGGGAAAGACAAGGAGAAGGGAAGGAGAAGGAGAAAGAGGAGGAGAAGGGAAGGAGGAGGAGGAGGAGGAGGAGGGAAGGGAAGGGAAAGGAAGGATAAGGGGAGGGAAGGGAAGGCAAGGACAAGGGGAGGGAAGTGAAGGGAAAGACAAGGGAAGGGAAGGACAAAGGGAGGGAACGACAAGGGGAGGGAAGGAGAGGACAAGGGGAGGACAAAGAGAGGGTAGGGAGAACAAGGAAGTAGAGGGGGAAAGGAGGGGAGGGGGGAGGGAGATAGCTGAAGATAAACAGTTCTACAATAACAGAGAATTCAATAACATATTTTCAATAACATATAGAACATCTAGACAGAAGAATCAGAAAGGACTTGAACAACACTAAAACCAGCTAGACCTAAAAGACATACATACGGAACACTCGACCAAGTAACAGCTAAATACATATTATTCCCAAATGCACATGGAACATTCTCCAGGATAAGCCATATGTTAGGTCGCAAACAAGTCACAATATATTTTAAAAGGCTTAAAACATACAAAGTACCTTTTCCACCATAATAGAATAGAGTTCGAAATCAAGAACAAAAGAAAAAACAAAAAATGCATAAATATGTGGAAATTCACATACTTTTAAACAATCAATAGGTCAAAGAAGAAATCACAAGGAAAATTAGAAAGTATCTTGAAACGAATGAAAACAAAAACACAACATACCAAAGCTATGGGATACAGCAAAAGCAGTGCTCAGAGAAAAATTTATAGCTATAAATTCCTACATTAAATTTAAAAAGAGCTCTCAAATCAGTAACTTAACTTTATACCTTAAGGAACCAGAAATCAAAAGCAAACTAAATAAAAAGCTAGCAAAAGGAAGAAAAAAAGATTACAATATAAGACAGAGAACTAAAAAAATACAATATATAAAAACAAAACTTGGTTCTTTGAAACTATCAATAAAATTGACAAATTTTTAGCTAAACTTATGAAGAAGAGATAATGTAAATAAAAGTGGAGGCATTACCAACTGTACAGAAATAAAAAGTATTGTAAGAGAATACTATGAACAACTGCACATCAACACATTAGATAACTTAGACAAAATGGACAAATTTCTTTAAAAAAAAATTATCAAAACTGACCCAAGAACAAATAGAAAATCTGAATGGACCTATGCCAAGTAAAATGATTGAATAAATAATCAAAATTTTTGGGACCAGATGGCTTCACTGATTAATTCTACCAAACGCTTAAAGAATTAACAGCAATCCATCTTGAACTCTTCCAAAAAACGTAAGCGGAAGAAATACTTTCTAATTCATGTTATGAGGCCAGCATTACCTGATGCCAAAGCCAGATAAAGACATTATGAGAAAACTATAGACAGTATTCTTTATGAATACATTCACAAATCCCCAAGAAAATGCCAGCAGACCAAATCCAAAATCATATTAAATGATTTTATAACATAATCAGTTGGTATTTGTCTTAGGAATACAAGGATGATTCACCACAAGAAAATTAATCAATGTAATACAGCATTTTGCAGGAAAAAAAAATATGACCATATCAATTGTTAAGGAACTTTCATTCTTTTCTTAGTTTGAGTGTTTTTGTCATGACAGGGTTTTAAATTTTGTCAAAAGCAGAAAAGCTTTTGACAAAATTTAAAACCCTGTCATGACAAAAACACTCAAACTAAGAAAAGAATGAAAGTTCCTTAACATGGTAAAGGGCACTTATGAAAAACCCACAGCTAACACGTTACTCAACTGAGGAAAAACTGAGAGCTTTCCCATTAAGATCAGGAAAAAGACAGATAACTGCTTCTGCCACTCCACTCATCAATGTACTAGAAATTCCAGGCAGAGCTCTTAGACAAGAAAGAGAAATAATGAAATCTCGTGCAGTCCAACTCAGTCCTGCCTGGATCATGAATCATCTTTTGACCAGCATATTCACAATGTATAGGCATTAGTCACATAGTATCCCTCTCAGTTATCAGATTGAGGTATGACAGTGCTTTTGGTTAAGTAACTCTTACTTTAGTAAATAATTTGCTCCACAGCACAAGAGTAGTGATGTTGGCATATTGCTCTTACTGATCTATTTAATTATTAGTTATTGTAGTTAATCTCTTACTGTGCCTCACAAATTAAACTTTATCATAGGTATGTATATATAGGAAATATATATATATAGGATTTGGTACTATTAGCAGTTTCAGACATCCACTGAAAGTCTTGGCACATATTCCCTGGTAAGGGGAGACTACTGTATAGAGAAAAGACTAGAGAATCCTCAATAAATAAATAAATAAATAAATAAAACGATTACAGTTAATAGACAAATTCAGCAAAGTTTCAGAGTACAAGATCAACACACAATAGCCATTTGCGTTCTCTACACCAGCAATAAACAATCTGAAAGTATATTAAGAAAACCATCTCATTTACAAAAGCATCAAAAAGAATAAAATACTTAGAAATCAATTTAACTAAAAAGATAAAAAACTTGTACACTGAAAACTATAAATTACTGCTAAAAGAAATTAATGCCTAAATATCAAAAGACATTCCATGTTCACAGACTGGAAGACTGAATATTGTTAAGGTGATATTGATAAATTTAACACAATCCTATCAAAATGCCAACTGCCTTTTTCGCAGAAATGGAAAAGCTGATTCTAAAATTCATATGGCAATGTAAGGGACTCCAAACAGCCAAAACAATCTTGAAAAGGAGGAACAAAGTTGGAGATCTTGTACTTCTTGATTTCAGTGCTTACTACAAAGCTATACTAATTAAAACAGTCTGTTAATGGCGTAAGGACAGACATACAGGTCGATGAAATAGAACTGAGAGTCCAGAAATTAACTTGTACACCTCTGGTCAATCAATTTTTGACAAGACTGTCTAGACCATTAAATGGGAAAAGAACAGTCTCTTAAACACATGGTGATGAAACAAATGAATTTTCACATGCAAAAGAATAAAGTTGGAACACTATGTCTCACCATATAAAAAATGAACTCGAAATGGACCAAAGCTCTACATATAAGATCTAAAACCATGAAATTCTTAGAAGAAAACATGAGGGCAAATCATGATCTTTGATTTCGCAGTAGTTTCTCATATATGATACCAAAAGCACCATCAATAAAAGGTAGATAATTTAAATTTCTCTATTTTTCCATTGGTACTTCAAAGAACACAGCTGAGAAAGGACCCAAAGAGTTTTGCAGAGAACAATTTATTAGGCAGAGAGAGAGACAGAAGTAGAAAGAGCTTCCATGCTATTGTGGGAGGGGATCCCAGAGAGGGAAATCTGCACAGGTAGAGAGGGAAAGACAGCTCCCACATTGGAGAGCATCCGGAGAAGGAGTCTGCACAGGTAAGAGGCAGTGGGGATTTAACTCTGAAGTTATTCCCACCTCATTCATGTTCTTTTCCAATGAGAGGAGTTTTTTTTAAACTTCCTCTGGAGTGATTGATCTTTGACTCTGATCCCAGATTGGTTGCTTGGGCCAAGAGCCACTCCTTCTAGGGCTCTTGGTGGGCTTTCTGAACAAAGGAAGCTCACATGGAATTTTACCTAGCCTGCTCGGGAAAGTTAGACAAAGAACTCGAGGTTCCCGGATGGGGAGGTGGATGGAGGCATGACGCTGGGAAGTTCTTGCCTTTGAAACCATGTCCTTTGTGGACCCAAGAAGAGAAGTTAACATAGTCCCTCAGGCCTGCCTCAGCCTCCCAAAGTGCTGGGATTACAGACATGAGCCACTGTGCCTGGCCTTCTTTGGTTTTTTGTTTTTTATTTGCAAGACTGTTTGATTGAAGTACTCTGCCAACCTTGAAATAATGCTAATAGAAAGAAGCCAGACAGAACAGGTCCCATATTCTATGATTCCAGTTATACAGAATACCAGAGTCAGCAGCAAATCCATAGAGACAGAAAACAGATTAGAAATTGCCAGAATCAAGAGGAGCAAGAAAATAGGGAGTAACTGGTGAACAGAGTTTCCTTTAGATTATGAAAATGTTTTAGAACTAGAAAATGGTGATGGTTGTATAACATTGTGAATATACTAAATGTCACTAGTCATCAATTTTATGCCATGTATATTTTACCACATTAAAAACACACACATACTATTTTCACTTAAATGATGTGGTAAAATTCATGAGGAGTTGTTTAATGGACATTGAGTTTTACTTTCACCAAATGAAAGAAGTTCTGAAGATTGGTTGCATAACAATGTGAATGTACTTACCACTACTGAACTGTACACTAAAAAGCTGGTTAAAATGGTAAATTTCAGGTTTATCTTACAACAATTTTAAAATTAAATTTAAAAATATACTAAGACATTTCATGAAAACTACACATGCTTCTGATAATACAAGTATATTTAATAAAACAACAGGTAATCAAATTTAGCAACAGAGTAAAAATAAAAACAAAAAACAAAACATGACCAAATGAGGCTTAAGCTAGGAACATATGGTAAATTAAACATTGAAACATCAATCAGTGTACTCTACCCCATTAATAGAAAAAAAGAATAAAAATCACATGTTCAGCAATAAAAGATAAAAAAATTGACAAAATTCTACTCCAATTTATGACTAAAGATAAAAACTCTCAATAAACTAGAAACAAAAATAAATTTGCTCAATTTGATAAAGAACATCTACTAAAAAATCTACAGCTTACATTGCACACAATGGTGAAAGATTTAAGATCAAGAAGAAATTGCAAGGATGTCCACTCACCACTTTCATTCAGCATTGTACTGGAGGTCCTACCTGATGCAAAAGGGCAAGAAAAATAAAGCATCTATCGATTGGAAAGGAAAAGAGCAAAACTGTTTTTATTTGTACATGACATCTTTTATGTGCAAAATCCAAAGGATTCTACCAAAAAATGACTATAACAAGAAAATTTTAAAAGGTTAAAAGATACCAAGCCAATATATGTAAAAAAAATTCTATTGTTTTTTCAAATGAGCAATCAAAAAATAAATATCGAATGTATAATAAAATTTTAAATAACATCATTTACTTTAGGACACATATAACTTTAGGATACATATAACAAAACCTATGACCTGAAAATTACATATCACTGCCTAGACAAATTAAAGAACATTTAAATAAATAATAGATAACTTTTTGTAAATTGGAAGACTCAATAATGTTAGTTTTCTTCAAATTGATCTTTAAGTCCAATACAATTCAACCAAAACTACAGAAAACAATTTTCTTTTAGAAACTGACAAGCTGATTCTAAAAATATAGTGAAATGCAAAGGATCTCAAAGAGTCAAAACAATTTTCAAAAATAAGAACAAAGCTATAGAATTTACCTGATTTTAAGACAATATAAAATTAAAGTAATCAAGTCAGTACAGTGTTGGCACAGGGATAGACATACACATCAATGAATGAAACAAAGAGTCCAGAAATAGATCATGCATATATGGTCAACTGAGTTTGACAAGGAGGCTAATGTAATTCTGTAGGAAGTCTTTTCTAACATAGAAAAAAAATCTTTGTAATTTGTGATGGGTAGGACTTCATAGATAGAGCTCTAAAAGCATGGACCACAAAAGGAAAAAATTGATAAACTGAACTTTGTTAAGATAAAAAATTTTATCAAGAGAAAACATTAAAATAATTATAAAGGAAGCTGCAGGCTGAGAATAAACACATATTTGACAACTCATGTACAGAACATATGAAGAACTCTTAACACCTCAATATTAAGAAGAGAATGTGATGGGTGAGAAAAAGGAAAAAGAACTGACAGACACTTGACAAAGGAAGAATGACTCATTAGTCATATTATTATAATGAGATTATCATACCAATAAACACATTAGTCATTGGGGAAACACAAATTAATTCTTCAAAAGGAGAAACCACTACACTCATTGGAATGGCTAAAATTTAAAGAAATGACAATACCAAGAGTTCGTGAGTATACAGAATAATGAACTCACATAAGTTGTTAGTGGAAATGTGAAATAGTACAGTCATGCTGGGAAGCAGTTTGGAAGTTTCTTATGAAGTTATAAACACACAACATACAACTGAGCATTTACTGAAGAAAAATAATTATGTTCATAGGAAGACTTGTACATGAATGTTTATGAAAGCTTCATTCACAAAAGGCAAAAACCTAAAGAACCCAAATGACCATTAATAGAATAAAGAAACAAGGTACAGCCATATAATGAAATACTATTCAACATTAAAAAAAAATGAGCACTCATACACAACAACTTGAAAACAACTAAAAACAATATGCCAGACACAGAGGTCAAACATTGTATGATTTCACTTACATGAGTTACTTAAATTCGTCAAATTTATATAGAGACACACAGAACAGTGGTTAACAGGGGCAAGGGGGAAAGGAGAATGAGGAGGTATTATTGAATGGATACAGTTTCAGTTTGTGATGATAAAATAGTTCTAGAAATGGATGGTAGAGTTGTTTGCACAGCACTGTGAAGGTACTTAACGCCACTGAATTGTACACTTAAAAATGGTTATGATGGTACATTTTGTGTTAGGTGTATTTTACTGCCCCCTACCCAAACCATTGGGCAGAGGGAAGAAAGACAGTAAAAGAGCATATACTGTGTGGCCTTTATATGGTGTGCCAGAACATGTAAAACTAAACTATAATAATAGAAACTATATTAATGGTTGCCTGGGATGGGGGAAATAGAATGTAAAAGGTATAGAGGCAACTATTTGGAATAACATAAATGCTGAATATCATGAATAGGAAATCTTGTATATCTTACATCTGTCAAAACTCATTGAAATATACACTTAAAATTGGTTCATATTTATTGTATGCAAATTACACTTTGACATATTTACAAATAAGCAGATTGATAAGCAAGCAAGTATGCTTGATAAAAAAAATGCAACAGAGTAGAAAATAACAGACTATTCTTTCTAGAAAAAAGGTTATGTCTCATAATACAAAGAAGGCAGTGACTAGGGGGAAATATATAGTGAAAGGAGCATTTTTAAGATAAAGAGAAATAAGTATATTTAACTATTACAAACCAGATTGAAAATTCAAAGGGAAAATAACATAAAAACTGGGAAATGTTTTGTTGCCAGTGCTTGATGTATATGAGATTCTATTCTCTACATTCCCACTTCAATCCAACAGTCTTGCAAATAAAAAACAAAAAAACAAAGAAGGCCAGGCACGGTGGCTCATGTCTGTAATCCCAGCGCTTTGGGAGGCTGAGGTGGGCGTGAGGGACTATGTTAGCTTCTCTTCTTGGGTCCACAAAGGACATGGTTTCAAAGGCAAGAACTTCCCAGCGTCATGCCTCCATCCACCTCCCCATCCGGGAACCTCGAGTTCTTTGTCTAACTTTCCCGAGCAGGCTAGGTAAAATTCCATGTGAGCTTCCTTTGTTCAGAAAGCCCACCAAGAGCCCTAGAAGGAGTGGCTCTTGGCCCAAGCAACCAATCTGGGATCAGAGTCAAAGATCAATCACTCCAGAGGAAGTTTAAAAAAAACTCCTCTCATTGGAAAAGAACATGAATGAGGTGGGAATAACTTCAGAGTCAAATCCCCACTGCCTCTTACCTGTGCAGACTCATTCTCCGGATGCCCTCCAATGTGGGAGCTGTCTTTCCCTCTCCACCTGTGCAGATTTCCCTCTCTGGGATCCCCTCCCACAACAGCGTGGAAGTTCTCTCTACTTCTGTCTCTCTCTCTGCCTAATAAATTGTTCTCTGCAAAACTCTTTGGGTCC
Organism: Cebus imitator; assembly: GCF_001604975.1. Taxonomy (NCBI): domain Eukaryota; kingdom Metazoa; phylum Chordata; class Mammalia; order Primates; family Cebidae; genus Cebus; species Cebus imitator. The sequence goes on along the minus strand of NW_016107657.1, from coordinate 769,491 downwards.
TTGATATTTATACCAACGGTAAGCCCATGGCATCTCCAGGGCCTCTTCCCCATTCCTGGGGTAGTGGAGATCAAGAACCTGGGACACCTGGTTACAGGCAATCACCTGAGGTCAGGAGTTTGAGACCATCCTGGCCAACATGGCAAAACCCCATCTCTCCTAAAAATACAAAAATTAGCCGGGCATGGTGGTATATGCCCGTAATTCCAGCTACCCAGGTAAAGCTGAGGCAAGAGAATAACTGGAACCTGGGGGGACGGGGTGCAGAGGGTACAGTGAGTGAGATTCTACCACTGCACTCCAGCCTCGGTGACAGAGTTAAGACTCCATCTCAAAAAAAAAAAAAAGAAAGCAAAGAAGACAGTTTTCAAAGTATAAGTAGACTTAAATATCTAATAGAGAAAACTCAACAAATTTTTAAGATATCAAGAACACATTATTCCTATATACTTGCATGTTAATAGTAAATATAGTTATAATGGGATTCTTTAGCAGTATAAGCAGATTTTTACTAATATTGACCTTGTACTGACACACTGACCTTCTACAAAGAAATTAAAAAAAAAAGAAAACCTAGCATATTTTGTAGGAAGTAGAGGGTTATTAAAACCAAAACGACATGCTCTAGTATTTCTGGTATTCTCAAAGCTTGATGGTTCAAATAAAATGGGTGAGTCAGGACAATAATGGCAACTTAGGACCATTAACAAACAGAGACAAACAAACAGCAATAGCTTTTCGATACCATCAAACATATTTGGTAAATCCTCATCAAAGGACTTACTTACTATGTGGTAAAGTCTCATAAGAACATCATCTTCAAATATTGAGGATAACAATGAACACTGAAGTTAATAAAAAGTCTACTTTATAAACTAGAACAGCCAAAGAATTCTAATGAAAGAGATCACTACTTATCTCAGGTAGCATTATCAAATTCAGACTAAGGCATGTACTTTGAATTCTCACACCCTATATTCTGGCTCCCAACAACATCACTTTTTTATAGTCATCTTTAATACTCATGATTCTATGATTTGGAATAAAGTAATTTTTTAACTTCAGACTTTTTAAAAGCCTCTATAAACATTATGTTAAGGCTTCAAGATGAAATATGTTCAAAACATACCTAATATTGTTATCTTCATTTGTAATTCAATGACAAAAAGTAGTACTGTTTTATCAACTTTTAAGTATAGTCTCTCCATAAATTTAACTTTTACAATTTATATTCATACATTTCTCTAGACATATCTTCATTTATTAAGTACTTTTTAAGACCCTCAAAACTGGACATGTATATTTGACAAAGAAATTACACATACAAAGTAGACGTGCCTCATACACATCATTAATAAACTGGAATAGTATTCACAAACAGCTAAGAAGTGTCATTATCAAAATTCAAAATCCATTAGTTGAAAAGCATTAGGAGCTAGCAAGGCAACAATGGATATTCTTGTGAATGAAGTATTTTCTCTTCAGATGCTGAAGAAAAATCAAAGGTAACTGCTATGCCTCTGATTACAACAAGATCAACCTACTTCAACAGTAGTTTCCAAAACTTCCCTCCATCGATGACTGCTACAAGTATTTGCATCAAACAATTTGGAAAGTTAAGTAAATAAGAAAATATAAATTGGAAAGTAGTTTGCTTTTGATGCTTCTTTTTAAACCTTTTGGGGAGGATTTTGGCATAACAGAACATCTTTTTTCTAAAACTCTTTGCTACCATAAGATCAAAGATATTAAGTCATCAAAATATATTTGCAATTTTCTGTTTCTAATAAGAGTTGTCTTTTGTATAATAATGCATTTCATATAAGGTTTTGTCTCACCTGGCCAGTTCTTTAATTAAGTTTGCAATGCGTCTTTTGTCTTCAAGACATAAATCCTTCAGTGATGCACTCTTTATTTCTCCCCTGCAGGAATTCTAAAAAAAAAAAAAAAATTGACTTACACTTTTTCTAAAAACAATTTTTAAAGTCTTTTCAAGAAACCTAGGTACAAGGTAAAATTTCTTAGGTATCTTTTATCTGGTGGAACATTATCTACCTGTTTCAATTTAAACCTACTATGAACTAAAAACAGGCTAAGGAACTGACTGTCCACTAGAACACTTCATGAGATTTACATAGAGAAGCACACAGAAAGAAACTAAAAGCAGAAAATGTCCCCACTTAAATACTAGGGTATATTAGGAAAACAAGTTTCCCTTTGTGAATGTCACAGAAACAAATACTCAACAGAAGATACTGAGTACTGCTCTTATACCCCATGCTGCTTAAGGGTATACTAAGGTTAGCAACAGAGGCACCAGGTACTAAGCATTCAAAATACCCTAAAATGTTCATTCCAGAGAGTACTAAACCAAAGAGTAATAACAGCAATAGCTAACATTTACATCTGGTGCTCATTCCATGCCAGGAATACTGTGAGTATTTTTACTTATTATTCCATTTCATTTTCATAACAATACTATTAAGTATTAATAGTTACTATTCCTTTTCTACTTTAAGGGTACATATCAAGGATTAAATAGCAGAATCAAGACTTAAACGCAGTTTGAGTCAATAGCAATTAAATAGCAGAATCAAGACTCAAACACAGTTTCCAGAGTCTGTGCTCTTTAAACACCATACTAATCTTCTGTGCTACAGAAAGTTTTCCCCAGTACCTCAGCATCGTTAAGAGGGGTCCTTAAAGACATAAGCTCAGGGAGTCACAAAGGAACTGGAGGTAATATGTAACAGAAAGGAACTATAATCCTTGGCATTTGTGCAACCACCAAAGTTGTTAGTCCAATTATTTCAGGTAGCCAAGAATAACTGAAAGCTCCTAAAGTGAATCCTGGAAATAGTAACAGCCAAAGATGGGAAAGAGAGTAGGAAAAAAAAAAAAAATAGAGAAAAGAAGGTGATAATAAAATAAATTTGGTTTTAGAAATGCTCAATGTAAGATGTCAGCAAACCATTCAAGTAGAAATGTTTAGGCAGAAGCTGGAAAGGTAGGTCTAGCTTTCAAGCTAGAGAAAATCATAAAGATTTAAAAGTCAGTTGCATGGTATTATGAATAATGTTGAGTTTTCTTATTATCCTTTTTACTTGTCTATGTTTAAAATTTTTCTTTAATAACTATAATATTTAAAATTAAGAAAAAATATTAGTATTTTAAAAATCATCTAGAAGTCCAAGAAAACTGGCATTTGATTTTCATTTCAATTTAATTAATTTGATTTTAATTTAATTTAAAGTGGCATTTGAAAGGACAAGAGGAGAATGAGAAGCATATAACATTATAGTAGAAAAGAAGAAAAAAGTTTCAAGAACAGAGTGGGGTCAATAGTGCTAATGATTAAAAAAGATAAATAGACTGGGGGAAGAAGGTACTGGATTTGGCAATGATAGAAACTGCTGATAATCCATGAAAAGACATTTCGTTAGTGATGCAGTCAATAAAAAGAACAAAAGAGAAATCTTTGCACATAGGCCAAAAAAAATTTTTGCAGCATTGTGTTTACAACAGCAAAAATCTGAAACACAAATGTCTATTAAGTAGAGCATAGTAAAACTTAATGTCTGGCATATTTATACAATGAAATTCTACATGTACTAGGAGTTATGCTACTAACTTTCCCCCTCAAAACTACCCTTCCATCCTCTGCTTTGAGATGCTAAGGCTCAGACTCTGGAAACACCATTTCTACTTTGCCACCTGGCTCTCTGTTGAACTCTGCCAACACAAAGAACCAGATGAAGCCCAGGAAGAAAAAAGAAAGGATATTTCCTTGCTGTTACTGACAGTGTCATCCCTGAGTTCCTCACCCTGGCAAGTACTGATGATTCCAGTTTGCAATTTTTTGCCAGCCCTTACAGACCCGCCCTTTATCAGGCCTCCTCAGGAATGGCAGTAGCAGCCAGGCTGGTGTCCCATCACCAGAGGTCCAAGTTGTAGCTTTAAGGGGCCTCTCCTTTAAGCTTCTAAGTTTTAATAATTCCAACTTATTCTGCCCTCTCATCCAGTTCTAGAGGTTGTGGTTGTTTTGTACAGTTACTACTTTCATGATACCTTACTGTTCCTTTTTTGCCTTTTTGGTTCTCTAGCACTATTCAACAATTTTTTCTTTTAAATATTCTGTTAAAATAACTGACTAAACCCTGAGACATCAGTGAAAAGAAATAAAATATAACTACATAAACTATAAAGAAATCTCATGTAATGTTGGAAGAGCCACAGAGGTAAAAAAGAAATCTCATAAACATAATATGGAATAAAAAAGAAAATCATACAATACAAATGGATATGAGCTCATTTCTATAAAGTTCCAAATACATATGAAATTAAACCCTGTTTTTAAAAAATGTATTTGCACTATATAGGACAGGGCTTGGTAAACCATGGCTGCAAGATGAATCTGCCCACTGCCTGTTTTTGTAAACAAGGGTTTATTAAAAAACAGCTTTGCTCATTCATTTGCATATTGTTTATGGCTCTTTTAATGCTACTGTGGCACAGTTGAGTAGTTGAGACAGATGTTATGGCTTGCAAAGACTAAAATATTTACTAGCTGTTCAATTTATAGAAAAAGTCTGCCAACCCGTGATATAGAAAAATCAAAGAATTATAAATATAAAATTCAGGATAGGAATTACCAAAGAAGATATGATGAGGGAAGGTCACATCTCTATAATCACTTGACTTACAACAATGGCATCACTGCAATTCAGAGAAGAAAAGAATGCTCTTCCCAATAGATGGTACTGGGCCAACAGTCAATACGAAAATATGAACTGTGACCCTTGCTTTACACTACATGTGCATATTACTTCCTGATGAATAGTAGACTTAAACTGTGAAAAATAAAGCAATATGGCCACAAAAGAGAGAGGGAACTTGCTGCAGAGTATAATCATCTAACAGCTTCCAGTTGCAAACCTTCGGGATCTACTGCAGTGTTCATGCCAATGCCAATGACAGTAGAAACACTAGAACTGAGCTATTTCTGATCCAAATGGCATCCTCAAAAGGCAGTATTTGCTCTGGGGTTCCACACTAGCAAAACGGACACTATCTCAGATTGCATGACAGTCTGAAGGCTGAGGTTCTTCCTAGTCAATCTTCCTTCCTTCTTTATGTCTCCTCTCACAGGTGTCACGCTGTGGTGAAATCTGAAGACTCCTCTTTTCTATCCCTACTCATTCTACTCTTAATGCTTTACAGGTTTTTCCTTCATTAAATCTCTTGCATTCCTAATTCTATCTTGCTGTCTGCTTCCCAGAAGACTTGAACTGACTTAATTATCACTGTGAAAACCTTAATGAATTAAGGATACTGAACATCAATACCAACAAAAACTACACACAGAAAAAAAAATCACAAGATGGCTAGGCATGCTGGCTCACGCCTACAATCCCAGCACTTTGGGAGGCCGAAGGGGGGCAGATCCTGAGGTCAGGAGTTCAAGACCAGCTTGGCCAACATGGTGAAACCCCATCTCTACTAAAAATACAAAAATTAGCTGGGCATGGGCACATTCCTGTAATTCCAGATACTCAGGAGGCTGAGGCAAGAGAATTGCTCGAACCGGGGACATGGGAAGCAGAGGTTGCAGTGAGCTGCAGTGTAGCCTAGGCTACAGAGCGAGACTCCATCTCAAAAA
>NW_016107657.1:734545-763717 GCF_001604975.1 Cebus imitator | reverse complement strand
AAAAAGCACACCACCATTTCCAGTCTTAAGAGAAAGCATACATACACATATACACCTCCCATGTAGGGAATCCTCTTCTAGCCCAGATGGAATAACAGGGACTAGATCTACCCTACTTTCAGAAACAAAACAAAAACCTGACAAAAGATAAGGGTCAATAGTTTTCATTGGATAGCAGGCAAAACAGAATTATGATCATTGAAATTACAGAACCAAATAAGGCGATCCTAAAACTGGCCCAGCTAACTGCTGTGGAGAGTTTTCAGGGCTAAGGTAGGTAAACCCAGATAGAGCCCAGAAATCTCCCTGAGATGAAAACATAGAACTGGGAGTCCAGGAAAGCCAAGATTTCTAGAGTTTGCAGGGCAAAGTAATGGCAAAGATAGAGCAGCACAAGAGAGCTCTAGAGATCTGAAGAATGCTTTTGTGTCAACTACTGAGTACTGACCAGCATATATATGTGAGAAAACTACTCATGCCAGGGAAAGAGCCCAAAAAAAGCAGTGGCGATAATTTCTGTAGCCAATATAGCTTAAAGAACAGTCTGTTCCCACCAGCCAGAGTTGAAAACCTTGTAATTTAAGGGGCACCAGGAAGAGCATTCAAAAGGGTATGGCATACAATTGGCAAAATTACCTCTTACTAAAAGCTGCTCTGGCACCACCTTTAAAAGCTCAAAACCAAGCTTGGAAAGAATCAAATTACTTCCAACTTATCACTGTCTCATACTTTCTTGTGACATCCAATAAAAAACAACCAAGCAGGCAAAGAGGCAGAAAAATACAGCCTATAATTACGAGAAAAATGGCTCGATTGAAATCTACCCACAAATGACAGAATTCGTAGTCAAGAATATTGAAACAGTTATTATAACTATGTTCCATATGTTCAAGTACATAGTAGAATGGGCATGTCAAGTAGTGACATGGAAGATGTAAATAAAAATAAGAGACTGAAACTGAACTTCTAGAGATAAAACTATATTGTTTCATGTGAAAAATACACTGGATGAGATTAGTAGCAGATTAGACATTGCAGAAGATTATTGAATTTGAAGACACAGCAACAGCAATACAAACTATCCAAGGATAAACAAAAAAAAAATGTAATGAAAAAAATATTAACTGAGGATCAGAGAGCTGAGAGGGTAACTTCAAGAGGCCTGGCATTTCTGTAACTAAGGTTACTAGAAAGAGAGGGAAACACAAAAATATCTGGAGAAGCAACGGCTGAAAAATTTCCCAATTTAATGAAAACTATAAATCCACAGTCCCAAAAAGCTCAGCAAATCTCAAACAAAAGAGATAGGTATACTATAATCAAATTGCTCAAAACCAGTAATAAGAAAATCTTAAAAGCAGCCAATATTTAAAACACCTACACACACAAAAATAAGGAGGAATAAAAATGATAGCCAACTTCTCAAAAACAATATAAGCCAGGTAACAGTGCAGCAATGTCTTTAAAGCACTGAATGAATAAAACTATTAACTCAGAATTTTACAACCAGTAAAAATATCTTTTAAAAAGGAAAGAGAAATAAAGACTTTTCAGGTATACATGAGCTGAAAAAATTCTTTCCTAGCATACCTGCACTGATGCTAAAGGAAGTCTTTTAGGAAATCTGGATACACATGAAAGAATGGAAACACCAGAAATGGTAGCTATATGAGTAGATTTAAAAGTCTTCTGCTGCATTTGTAAAATGTCTTTAAAAGACAATTAAAACAAAATACATCCAAAATGGAATAAAGGTATCCAATAGGAATATGTAAACTATCTTTATTCACAGATGACTTCATCTTATATAGAAAAAAATGGTAAGGAATTCACAAAAGAACTATTAGATTAGAAACACTGAGTTCAATAAAGTTGCAGGATACAAGATTAATTCACAAATCAACTGAATTTCTATATACCAGCAATGAAAAATGCAAAAGTGAAATTCTGAAACAACTGTGTTTCTAATAACATCAAAAGTATAAAACATATGCTGATTCTATAATTCCTATGAAAACACAAGGGACCCAAAATAGCCAAAACAATCTTGAAAAAGCAGAAGTTAGAGGACTTATACTTCCTAATTCCAAAAATAAAAATCAATGGAGTAGAATACATAGAGTCCAGAAATAAACCTTACATTTATGGTCAACAGATCTTTGACAAGTGTGCTGAGAACACCCTTAACAAACGGTGCTGGGACAAATGGATAGCTACATGCAGAATAATAAAGTTAAGTTACCACCTCACACCATATACAAAAATTAACTCAAATGGAACAAGAACTAAATGTAGGAGCTAAACCTTTAAAACTCTTAGAAAAAAAATATAGGCACAGATATTTGTGACCTTGGATTAGGCAACAATTTCTCAGATATGACATCAAAGCTCAGGAAACAAAAGAAAACACTAGATAAACTGAACCTCATCAAAATTTTAAACTTTTGTGCTTCAAAGAACACCAATAAAGAAATGAAAAGGCAATGCACAGAATGAGAAAAAATACTAGCAAATAATGTATCTGATAAGGTATTTGTAGATGGAATTTAGAAAAAACTCATAACAGTATAAAGACAAATAATTCAGTTAAAAAAGGATTGAACAGATATTTGTCTGAAGAAGGTATGCAAATAGCCAAGATGCTCATCATCATTTAGTCATTAGGGAGCTTCAAATCAAAACCACAATTAAATATCACTTCACACCCAGTAGGATGGCCATTCTCAAAAAAAATGGACATAAATGTTGGCAAGAATGTGGAGAAATTTAAATCCTCATACATTGCTAGTGGAGTGTAACATAGTGTGACCACTTTATAAAATAGTTTGGAATTTTGTCAAAAGGTTAAACATAAAATTATATAACACAGCAATTCACTTACAGGTATATACACAAGAGAACTGGAAATATATGTCTGCACAAAAACTTGTATATGAATGTTCAAAGCAGAATTATTCATAAAAGCCAAAAAGAACACATCCATTAGCTGATAAATGAATAAACAAAATGTATATTCACACATAAAAAGGAAGGAAGTAATAATACAGCATAGATGAACCTTGAAATCATTATGCCAAATGAAAGAAGTCAGTCACAAAAGGCCACATATCATGTGATTTCCTTTTATATGCAACGTCAATAACAAGCAAATCTATAGGGACTTAAAGCAGATTAGTGTTTGCTAGGGGCTGAGATGACTAGGGAATGATGAGTGCCTGCTAATTGGTATGGTGTTTCTTCCTAGAGTGACAAAAATGTTTTGAAACCAGATCGTGATGATGGATCCACAGCTCTGTGAACATATACACACACATAAAATCAAAACAAAACAATAAATTGTACACTTTAAAAAGGTGAATTTTATATATGAATCATATCTCAATTTGAAAAAAAAAAAGACAGTGACTAAAGCAAAAGTAATACATATTTTGGGGTCTGTGCATATAAGTAAAATATATTACAACAATATCAAAAAAGTCAGGAGGGGAGAAATAAAGTACAATGTTGAAAGGTCCTTAAACTATAGGTGATGTGGGAAAATGTCACTTGATAATAGCCTATGATAAATTAAGGATGTATAGTATAATCTCTAAAAAAGCCACTGAAATAACCCAATCAAAAGTTACAGCCAATAGTACAAAAATATGAACTTAATCCAAAATAAGGCTACATTGTTCAACGTAAAGCAAATCAACCATTATGTGAAAAAACATTTTCAACTTTTGATAAGAACTTGCAAATTCAACTATTCACACCCCAGTGTGAAGTGGGTATACTCGTACAAGTAACATAAAATAGGCCATTTGATTCAATCATAGTAAAATCCTGTAGTAATAAAAGAGGCACTGGAAATATCTTTGAGAATATAATTTACAGAGTGAAAAGTTTTCTATAAAAGGTCTGATAGTAAATGTTATCAGCTTGTTGGCACACAGTCTCTGCAGCAACTCTGCTATTGTAACACAAAAGCAGCCATAGACAATTACATAAAAGAATAAGCACATTTGTATTCCAAAAGTCCTTTATAAAACAGGTAGGAGAAGGATTTGGTTCACAGGTTATAGATTCCAAAGCCTGACCCAAACTCTGGCTGCAGAGGGAAAATATAACAAAAATTAAAGTAAAATAAACTGGTCAGATAGGACATGTGCCAATGGAATGCACCAATATTATTACTATGCCCAGTCATTGATTTGTCCCTCATCTTTACAATATACAAATCAGTAACACGGCATCGTAATAGTAAGAAAGATATCATAAAGTTTCAAAAGTAGGAATCTTTATATTATTTTCCAAGTGAGGGAAATAATAATGAGAGTTATTTTTTTAAACAAAATATCTTTCTTATGCAAAAGGGTTCATCCATCAAATAAATTCACAAAAATAAAAATCCAAAAGGATGTCTAATTAAAAAACAATTCTCATCAGTTTGATTTACTAATGCCACACAGATCAGAATGTAGGTCTTTTGAGATATACCAAGATAATACATTATTGTGGCTAAATCTTAAACCAAGTCAGACGTATTGGAGCAAAACCCTTGAGTAATCTAGATAATTTAGGCTCAAACCTGGCATCATCAAAGGATCCTGGAATCCTCTGTAACTTTTAATAATGTTTGTTGGTCACCTAGCATACTTTCAAATGTTATTCTACCCTTTTTGGTCAGCACTTACAAAGATGGGAGAATAAGGAAAAAAAGAAGAAAAATAACCAACCTGTTCATTTACTGAATCTCCTGCGCCTTTTAAGGACTCCATGGAGACTAAAGCTTCGGTCGCCCTGGAAGTCTTAAGTTTAACATCAGATTTTGGACTCATCAGCTTGTGTCTTGATCTGACATTTCCTTCAGTAGAAATTCCTAAGGATGTCCATTAAACAAGATTTCAAAATTATATCTTATTCTCTTAAACCCTGCCCCATCAAAACTCCTTCCTTAGAATTCTCCACTTTAAGGGACCTGATGAAGGAAAGCCTCTTACTTTATAAACTTAATTTTAAAGCTCTTAATATATGAATCATAAAAAGAATATGTTTTAAAGAAATACACTAAAGATTCAATTGAAATTTGTTTTTATTTTTATGTTTTTAAAGAGACAGGGTTTTCCTATGTTTATCCAGGCTGGACTCGAACTCCTGGACTCAAGTGATCTTCCCACCTCAGCCTCTGGAGTAGCTGGAACTACAGGGTCATGTGACCATGTCCAGCTTAACTGAAATATTTTTAAAGGGTATTGTAAATGTTCATAAGTCACATTAAAACCAATAAACTATAATATGACAAATATACATTAACTTAGTGGAAATCAAATATATTTTTCATCCTATATAATTAGGGTGCTTTCAATGGTTGTTTTACTAACATCGAGTTATAACCATTAAACTTTAAGTGTGTCTTACCTATACCCTGTATCAAGAAGTGGTATACTTTTCCTTGAAATATTAAATTTGGTCATCATTTGTAAAAGAAAAAATAAGAATCTTTTGCCCCTTACCACATGAAGTGTTGTACAAGTTAATTAAAATCTGATTAGCCCAGCCAATCCCAAAGATGAGCCAGTATTTCAAAACTTAGGGTTATGCCAAATATTCAAAAACAAGTTTTAGGCTTTGATGTTCTGCTCTGCATCTAGTTAGTTACGCCTGCAACGTTGTCCTAATAGCTTTATTTTCTTCTAACAATTAAGGATCAAAGGAAGCTTCCCAACTTTTAGCATAGAAAAAAATCATACCTGGAACGTACACTACTGATTGTTCTTCATCAGAAACTATGCAGGAGAACATGAAGGAAAATACAATAAGATTATCCAGCATCCAAATGCTGCTTCTGTTCTGTATACCTCTTATAATTCATCATTTCTTTTGACCTGGGAATTTAGAACTAACTTTTAAAACCAAACTTAGAAAGTAAAGTAATTGAATTAAATACAGCAAAATTACTATTCTCTAAAAGTTCATCTTCATATATTCACAACTACAGGTCTTATAAAAATCTTGGAAGGTACTGTTCAATGAAACTTCCATCCACTCTCACTGTCAAGTGGTTTACCCTGCAATACATACTCTGATGTTAGTTTCCTTTCCTTTTGAAAACAAAAAGTTAAGTGCTCCAGTTTGGTCATTATTGGGTAACTGATAATTCTGAAGAGTAAATAATTTCAAGATGGGCTTCAGCTTTGAAGAACAAACACTGAGGGCAAGTCAATCATGCAAACACAAAGACAATATTTATTCTTCTACAGTACATTAATAAAATATCCCAAGAAGCCCTACTATTTAAAGAGTAGAAGAAATTTAAGACAAAAATAACTATTTTAAATTTCAAAAGGAAAAATTTAGAAAGGCTGTGATTATAACACACAATTTTCAACTGTCACCTTGATCCAAGTCAACTGTTCCTCTCCCAGGATTATCGCAATAAGCTCCTAACTGCTCTCTGTCACTTCTGTGTACGTTCCCTCAACAGCCTATTTTTTCACACAGCGGTTAGAATCATCATTTTAATACTAATGCCATTTTCAATTTAGATTAAAAGCCAAAGTTTTAACAACAGCCTACAATCCTCAAGATCTGATCCCTATAACTTGTAACATCTCTGACCTCATTCCCTACTACTATTCCTCACTCATTCCTAGCTTTCTTACAATTGCTAACAAGCTATGCAAGCTCGTACCTCATAGCTTCTGCATTCATGATTTCTTTTACCCAGGAAGCTCTTTCCCCAAATATTTTCATGGCTCACTTTAGGACTTACATCATATATCATGATGTCATGTCGCCTTCTGATTGAAGCATTCACTTCCTAACCATGTAGGTACTTGAAATTGCAAAACTCTCTCTTCCTGCAACCTACCTGCCTCCCCCTACAACTCTCTCCTTTCTTCTATTTTTTCCACAGAACCAATAATAATTGGACATATATTTACTTATTCATGACCTGATCTCATCTCACTAAAATGTACGCACAAATGTTCAGTGTTGTAACCTCAAACATAAAAGAATGCCTGCTTCCATAATAAGCCATCTATGAAACAATAAAATTGATATTTATTTAATTTTATGATGCATTGTCCAACAATTTTCAATGTTATCTTTCTCTATCTGACTCAAAATATGCAGACAAAACCTTTTACTTTCAGCTACATCCATGCCAAAGTCCTCTGCAAATATATAAAACTCTAAACTGGCTTCAAAAATTTTTAAATAACAATATTTGATATTGCCTTTATCCTTTCTAATTATTTGTAATGTATATTCATCTCATTATATTAAGAATCCAAGTATTTACCTTCTTCAAATGTAGAATTTCCCAACAAATGTATATTTCATGGGGAAGTCAAACAGACATATTATATACCAAATGCATAGCGGACCTATGAGTGGGTCATTTCTAGATCATTTATAATACCTAAAACAATGTACATGCTATATAAATAGTAGTTACATTGTATAGTTTAATTTGTATTACTTTTTATTGTTGTGTTATCTTTTTTCTCAAATATTTTCCATCCACATTTGAATGAATCAGCAGATACAAAGGGCTGACTGTAATTAGAAACCCAGAGCAGAAGTGGTACAGAGGAAGATGCACCTCTATCCCAGACCTCCAAGATTTGAAGGACATAAGCTGAGTACTGCCCATTCTATTCTAAGCTGCTGAGTTTTGCCAGCAATACATGTATATGTAATTATTATCAACCACAGAGACTTTTTGGGCTAACACATTTTTACATCAACATAAAGTCTTTGTTTCCATTTGAAAACTTAACAGCAGAGATTACATTGTAACGTTTTGACCCAGTCACTTGCAGTTCATATTTTTTAATATCAAGTTCCTGACATTGCTAATGGTAATATGCTAAAGTGCATTTAAGTAGTCAAATTTAGGTACTACAGAAGCCCTCACTCACTCTGACATTACTAGATACTGTAATGAAGGAGAAGGGCAACTTACAACTGAAGGAACATATTTTGCTGGAAGATTTAACCCATAAAATGACAACACTACACACTCATTGTTTACACAAGCAGTACTAAAACATACCTTGTGCAAAACAGCACTGCTGAATCATACTGTGCAGGAGATGTATAACTCACAAAAACAACAGTTAAAACAAAAAGTGGGGGACATTCAGTCAGATAATCTGTCCTCTCATGATGGAATCATCAAGGATTAAGGAATCTCTCAACTGCATTTCTCTAATTGTTTGGGTGAAGAATTGAAAATCTTTTTTCAATAATGTGAAAAGAATACCAGATTAAAGGTACATACTTTTTGAAATTTTTCTATTGAAAATTCTACTATAAAGGCTCTAGGGTGGTCTGGGAAATAATATGACAAAGGGATCAAGATCCAAAGACATGTAACTAAATCAAATTATTAATAACTATCATTACGCTTTTCAGCAAATGTTCAGCAACAAATTTACATTTGACATTGCTAACAGTGACATTCTCTATAGTGATTTAAAATGAAAATATCTGAGGTTTGATGCTAACTGGTCATTATGTGGAATAGGCTGGGGGAAAAGGTGACACTAGTAACCTTGCAATGCCTTTCACACATCTGAATTAGATCTCATAGGATATAATCATAATTTTTCCCCTGTACAATTTCAATTCCTATCAATGAGAAGATGAGTATTTTACATTAAATGTTGAGAGTCCGAGAATATACAAGAGATAAGGGAGTATATATGACTTCTATATAAAATAGCGAGTGATATAACTACATGAGTAAGTGCAGTTACTGGGTACGAAGACCAAGAGCATAGGTTCAGTCCATATATCTATTAAGTAACTTAGTCCCATTGCAATAGCTTGTCCCTCCTCATCATTAATTCTATATTTGAACAATACCATAGGCTAATAACCTTCAAGTATCTCCTCTATCACAAAATCTTGTTAATGCAAAAGCAGTGTTTCTTGAGAAAAGACTTATCCCAATTTACTAACTTCCTAATTCAGCCCATTTGTTCACGGTGCACATATTCTCTTCTGAGAGGTAAAGGAAAAAATGTTTAATTTGCACACCGCACTAGTAAGCGTTCATCCAGTGTATGTTCATGATTTCATTTGCTTTTCACCAACCTATCAGAGACAAATGGTAATTATGTTTATTAAGTGCAAACACTAAACACCTGCTCAGCACACAATACAAACATATCCCTCTCTCCATACATGACACTAATCCTAGTAACTCAGCAGAGGAGTTGATGACACATTTTTGTACGTTTCACCAGGAGCTTAGAAGAGTGCCCGAAGAATGATTCTACCAAAGGTAACTGCGATACCTTAATGCCATCACCAATCCTAGTCAAAAGAAAAAGCTGCCTCTGAAAGCACTCGGTAACACTGATTGCCCTCCCTCTTTCAAGTAACTCCTCTAAGGAACATGAAGTGAATTAACAGGACCAAACCTCAAGCGAGAACAGTCTACCTACTCCAGGGACAGAAACACTGCTGTCACACAAACATCTCATCACAGCTGCTGAACTGGTAACACTACCACTGGACTAAAAAGTTCTACTGCTTCTCCATCTCACAACGATCCAAGAACTTCAATGCCTGCCACTGACCCACACTCTACAACTAAGTCAACAATACTTCCAGGCACAATGATTCCGATCATACACAGTAACTAGCACCAATAGACCACATCCCAGTAACCAAGCTCCACAGCTCCCCTAAAATACGTCATCACAGGAGGGCCTTTTAAGTCCGACAAGGTCTTGACTTGCTCCTAGCAATGCAGACTAAGGACAGTCCTAAATCAAAACAAAAAGGCTCCCTATCCAGCCAACATCCACTACTCCCACAACCTCGAGCTCGCTCCACACACTCAGTCGGCCTCCGGGCACTCCGAGAGGGTGGGCAGAGGGACCTCGGAGAACCCGCCCAGCCCCAGGCGGAGCGTGGACTCGAGGCTATCTTTCTCGCTCACCGCTAGTGAGGGCAGGGAAGCATCTTCGCCGCGTCCCGGCACCTGGAGACAGTACCAGTCTCTCCGCTACCTAACACCCAAGCAAGGGGAAAGCCGAGCACCTAGACTGAGGCTGAGCAGCACGTCCTCGCCACCAGGGTTAGCTCGGAGCTTCTCCTCCGCACTCAGACTGCCACGCGACCGCTCGCCCCTAGCCGCCACGGGGGAGGGCGCCGGCGCCCCCTGCCAGGCGGGCAAAGGATACAGTCCCGGCTCCAGAACGCCGCGACGCCGGGGCAGGAGGGGCCCGCCACGTCCGCCATCTTGAAACAACCGCCACTCGGGGCGTCGCGCCGGGGCCGCCACGCCCTGGCCTGCAAGCGCGGTCCCCATTGGCCGCACCACTCAGAGGCCCGCCCCCGCCTGCGCGGCCGGCCCCTGCGGGGCGAGAGGGTTGAGGCAAAAGGGACGCTGCGTCCTGGAGGTGCGGTGCGGAGCACCGGACGGGGCCGCGTGAACTGGCGCCCCGCGGAGCTGCTGCTGTCAGACCAGCCCCGGGTGCCCATCACCACAGCGCCGCGCTCTCAGGCGCCGGGAACTACAGTTCCCGGCATGCCGTGAACTTGGCCGAGGCGCTGAGGCGGGGTCCGACCCTCCGCCAGCTCCCGCCGCGCGCGGATCGGGGACGCGAGCCATGGAGGAGAAGGCGTCGCCCCCGCCGCAGGGCTGCAGCAAGCCGCACTTGGAGAAGCTGACCCTGGGCATCACGCGCATCCTAGGTGAGGGGTGGGAGGCCGATGCCGAGAGGGTATGGAGGAGAAGGAAGGAGGAGCGGAGGGATGAGGTGCGGGGTGGGCGGCGCGACGCTGGCCCCTTAACAGGAGTGGACATCGCTGCTGTTGTTACGGAGGAAAGTGAGGGACCCGGTTTGTCATTAGGCCGGGGAAGGGTCTGCCGGGAGTGTTCGGAGGCAGTGCTGGGAAGCCTGAAGCTTCCCCCACTCACCGTCCCCGCAAGGTCCCACGCAGGAAGGATGGGCAAAGACGTGTAAAGGGGACACAGCAAGCACCTGAGGCGTTCTCAGCCAGGGTATTATCCCTGAAACCTAAGTCCTTCCTCTAGGGAAGTGATGCAGCTGACTTCCCAGGGCGACAATTACCTCGGGTCGTAAAGGAATCCAATCTTGCACCACTGGATGAGTTTTTCTTTCATCCAACGTTTCTTTTGTTGTTGTTTGTGAGTGTGTGTGTGTGTGTGTGTGTGTGTGTGTGTGTGGAAACAGAGTTTCGCCCTTGTTGCCCAGGCTGGAGTGCAAAGACGCGATCTCTGCTCACTGTAACCTCTGCCTCCCGGGTTCAAGCAGTTCTCCTGCCTTGCCCAGCGAAATTTTTGTACTTCTAGTAGAGACGGGGTTTCACCATGTTGGCCAGGCTGTTCTCGAACTCTTGACCTCAGGTGTCCACCTGCCTCGGCCTCCCAAACTGTTGGGATTACTAGCGTGAGCCACTGTGCCTGGCTTATCGAACGTTTCTTTGGTACTCACCGGTATGTTAGACTGTGAGGTTAAAATATGAAAAAGACAGTTCTGTGAAAAAAAAAATGAGGCCCCTAGGATTGTGAAAAGAGGTCAGTAATCTGTTGTTACTCAGAGATGTCACAGAGGAGGGGACTGATCTTATCAGGGAAGTTAAAAGAACATGCCACAGAGGAGATGATGCTAGATTTTGAAAGATGTATGGGAGTTAGCCAGAAAACCAAGGAGAAAGGTCTTTTAAGAAGGCTGAAAAGCATGCTTCAGTGCCTTCCCATCACAATTATAATAAAATCCAAATGCCTGTACCATGACTTACAAGTCCCTGTATGATCTGCTCCCATCTCTTTCTGACTTTATTTTCACTCTGACCACATGGCCTTCTAGCTGTACCTTAAACACACTAATGTGTTCGCTTCAAGGCTTTTGAAATTTGCTAGTCCTTACACCTGGAATTATCTTTCTCTGAATGTCTGGCTTCTTCAGGTCATTCAGATCTCTGATCAAATGTCATTACCTCAGAGAAACCTTCCCTGAATATAGTTCGAATAACCTCCGTCTTTCTTGCTCTCTTTCCTTATCCTGGTTTTTCTTTTATCCTTATAGCACTTAGCACTGCTTGCAAGGTTGGTTGATTTTGTAAATTTGTGTCTCTTTTAATAGAAGTCCAAGACCAAGTGTAATTTAGGAATGAGTGGTTTAACATAAGAATCAATTAATAGCTGGGCATGGTGACCCTTGTCTTTACCTCCATCTACTGGGGAGGCTGCAGTGGGAGGGTCACTAGAGCCCAGTTCAAGTCCAGCTGGGCAACATAGCAAGACCCTGTCACTAAAAAAAAAAAAAAACAGTGACTTAAAAAAATCAGTTAAGGTAATGCAACTTATTAATAGAATAAGACAAAACTGCATAATCATCTTAATAAAGAAAAAGCACTTGATGAAATCTAATGCCCTTTCATGATTAAAAAAACTCAACAAACTAGAAATAGGATATAATAGAGATAGAACTTTGTCAACTCCTGATAAAGGAGATCTATAAAAAACCCACATCTAACATCATGTGTAATGGTGAAAGACTGACAGCTTTCTCCTTAAAATCATGAAGAAAAATTGTGTCAAGTTTCCCCAAGATCACACCAGAGTCAATGATTTGACATAAGGATTACAGGAATCAGGAGATAGTCCTACTTGTGGCTGTGATTCATTACAACAAAAGGATTTTGGCAGCCCGATTAACAGGCCCTTTTAAGGATTATTGTCTTGGGCCTGCTATGTTCACTCTTGTCTGCACAGTAAGAATTCCATTTTTATCACTTCTATTCAACATTGTACTGGAGGTTCTAACTAGGGCAGTTAGTTAGGCAAGAAAATGAAATAAAGGCATCCATTTGTAAAGGAAGAAGTTAAACTATCTCTTTGCAAATGACATTATCTTGAATATAGAAAAAAATCCTAAGGTGTATACACATACACATAGACACACAAATATCCCTGTACACCAGCAATGAATGATCCAAAAATAAAACTAAGAGAACAATTCACTTTACAATAGTATCAAAAAGATTAAAATGTAGCTGGCATAGTGGCTCACACCTGTAATCCCAACACTGGGAGGCCAAGGTAAAAGGATTGCTTGAGACCAGGAGTTGCAGACCAGCCTGGGCAACAGGACAGACATTTCTCCAAAGATACATAGATGACTAGTGACCACACATAAAGATGATTATAATCGTTAGCCATTAGGTAAATACAAATCAAAACCATAATGTGATTTCACTTCACACCCACCAGGATGGCTATAGTCAAAAAGACAGATACAGCAATTGTTGGCGAGGATGTGGAGATATCATACACTGCTTGTGGGGATGTAAAATGTACAGCAGCTTAGAAAACTAGTTTGGCACTTCCTCAAAAGATTAGTTACCATATGGCCCAGCAATTCCATTTCTGGATTTCATTTTTCCAAGAGAAATGAAAAGATATTTACATGAAAACATTTTTATACAAATTTTGTATCTGCATTATTCATAGTTGTCAAAAGTGAAAACAACCCAATGTTCATCGATTGATGAATGGGATATGTAAAATATGATATATCCATGTAAAAAAAATTATTCATCCATATAAAGGAATGAATACTGATCCTACAACATGGATGATCTTGAAATGAAAGTGAGAGAAGCCAGTTGCAAAAACCACGTGTATGATTCCATTTATATGAAATGTCCAGAATAGACTAATCTATAGAAACTGAAAGTAGATTAGTGGTTGTCAAGCCTGGTGGGAGAGGGGACTGCTAATATAATAGGTATGGGTTTCTTTTAGGAGAAAGGATGCATAACTCTGAATATAAAAATCACTTTATAAGGGCAGATGATGGTATGTGAATTATATCTTAGTAAAGCTATTTTTAAAAAGGAATCCTAAACATGGTACTATTAGAATTCCTGCTCTAATTCCCAGGACCATGAAGCTGATGAGATATCATACCTTGATTATTTTATATCTAAATGGCAAAAGCAAGATTATCCAGGTGGGCCCAATCTAATCACATAAGCCTTTAAAACAAGCTGTTAACAGGGAAGTCAAGACATTTGAGGCATGAAAAGAATTTCTTATGCTGTTGCTGGCTTGAAGATGGATGGGACCTTTTAACAAGGAATACAGGTGGCCTCTGCAAGCTGAGAGTGGCCCCAGCAGACAGCAAGCAAGGAAATGGAAACTTCAGTCCTGCAACCAAAAGGAATTGAATTCTGTCAATAACAGGAATGAGTTTCCAAGATGACCCCAAGCTCCAGATGAAAATACAACAGCTAAAATACCGATCAGCACATCTGGTGTAAGGAAAAACCAGTAATTTCTGATCTTTCCTAAGCAGATAATCCAATCATGGTGTGCCAGACTTGTTAGCTACAGAACTGTAACTTAATAAAAGGATGTTGTTTAAAGCTGCTAATTCATGGTAATTTATTACTTAGCAATAGAAAACATTCCCCCAAATTTTGAAAGAATAGAGCAAATGATATGCATGTCAAAAAGGAACACAAGTATAATGTAGCACACATAATTATGAACTATTATGATAGAGTTTAGACCAAACATATATGTCATAACAATAAATATAAATGGTCATGGCTGTGTACTGAGGCTCATGCCTGTAATCCCAGTGCTTTGGGAGACCAGGATGGGAAAATAACTTGGGGCCAGGAGTTCAAGACCAGCCTGGCAAACATAACAAGACTCTTGTCTCTACAAAAAAAAAATTAATTAGCCCAGTGTGGTGGTGTGCACCTGTAGTTGCAACTACTTGGGAGGCTAAGATGGGTGAATCACTTGAGTCCAGAAGTTGGAGGCTGAAGTGAGCTATGATTCCACCATTGCACTCCAGCCTGAGTGACAGCAAAACCCTGTCCCTGAAGTATATACATATAGGTTTATGTCACCTATTAATAAAAAACAGTTTAAACCTGACTCACAAAACCCAGTTATTTGATGTTTTCAAAAACATACCTAAAGCAAATGAAATCAGAAATGTTAAATATAAAAAGATGGATGCATGTTTCTGGGATCCCGCAACCATCCACACATTTAGATCTACCAGATCCACTGCAAGGACACAGAGGATTCAGAAACAGTAGTAGTCCCTAGTGTAATTTATTGCATTGATTTGCAGGAGGAAAAAATATAGGTAGAATCTAGAGGAATCCATGCATAGGCTTCTGAACTTTTCCCTCTTGTCGGGAGTCACACACTTCTTAAACAGTGAAATGCAACAATACGTGCGTAGTGTTTCTTCTCCAGAAAGCCTGTTTAAGCCTTAAGTTGGCAAAACAACCAGCCACAGCTCTCAGAATTTCAGACTCCCAGAAGGATAGCTGTAGAATCAAAAATTGCTCCTGCCGCCAGCACCCTCTGAGACTGAAACACCTGTGAAACTATGCTTGCAAGAAGATCTGGTCTCTCCATTTGTTCTCTTCCTCATGTGCTGATTCCCTTCTTCCAAATTTTATGAGAGTAGGTTTCTATGCAGGCATCCCAGCCACCAGAGGGAGTCTAACTGCCGTGAAATCTAGGAAATGAGGTCGTTAGCTACCCAGTCTAAAATAAAGGAAAGCACTCCAGGGGGGAACAGGAGGAGGTGTTAATTGAGCCAGTCTGCAGTAACTGACACATCATCCTTGAAGGCCCAGATCAGCTGTGTGCCGTTTCTGATGTTTTGTATCACTTGCAGTCTTTGTCAACTTACCTCTGCCTTCAACTCCTGTGGCCCTGACAGTCAGTATCACCTAGTTTAACATGTAACTACATATTATCTTGCAGTTTTCACTTTGTTTCATGTTTGTCTTGTTTATCTAACTAGGCAGTAAGCTTCTTGAAACAGTGTCTCCTACTTAAATTCCTAATCTCTGGCAGTAATTTTCCCAAGCTTAGGACATAGCAGGTCCCCATTAAATACCGCAGAGAGACTGTTTGTCACCAGAAAATATATTCCAGTTATCTATCACTGGGTAGCAAATCATCCTAAAACATAGTTTGCTTGAAATAACCATTAACTATCTCTCCCAGCTCTGTGGATTGACTGGACCAGCTGGGGTAGTTCTCATTTGGGGTCTCTCAAGTGGTCACAGTTAGATAGCAGCTGGGACTGGAATCATCAAATGGCATCTGCACTTGAATGTCTGCCCCCTTCAGTACTTCTCAGTGTGGCCTCTCTCTCTCTCTCCGGAAGAGTTGCTTGGATTTTGTATGTGATGGCTCAGAAAGACAAAAGGAAACTGCCAGTTCTCTTAAATTTTAAGTCCATAACTGGCACACTATTTTTTCACCATATTTTATAGGGCAAGGCACGCACAGGCCAACTCCAAACTCAAGAAGTTGGAGAAATTGACTCACCTCTCAACGAGAAGTGGTATGGGCCTGCAGGGAAAGAAGGAATTGATAGCACTCACCATTGGAGTAAGCCAGCACAGAGAGTTTTAAGCTGTGGCATATCACACAGTTACTTAGAGTGGACTGTGCTGAGTCTGAAGATCCGAGTTTCATATCTCTTACTCTGCCATGAAGTTTACTACAGCCAGGTGGCTGACAAATGCTTGTCATTGGTCATAAAGGCAGACAGTGAGAATGGCTATGCCTGTTTAGATATTGCTTTTCAAATATGGCATCTTGATAGGCCAAGGACAGTGTATAATTTCTGTTGCTTTCTAAACATCCACAAAATGCTTTTAGTTATCTCAGCAAAATGATAGGCTACTAAGACAATGTAATAAAAACAGCATTGGGCTTGGTGTCCACAGCTTTGGTCAGAGATTTCATTCTATGAATTATTTAACATCTTTAAACTTTAGTTTCCTTATCTTTAAAACAAGGGTAAGGATACCTGCTTCACAAGATTGTTGAAAGATTAAGTGGGATAATTTATGCCAAAGATTGTTGAAAGATTAAGTGGGATGATTTATGCCAATTTCCTATAACAGAGCATTATACAAATGGAATTTATTGAATGCCTTTCTCCTCCATATCCCCAACACTTCCTCCTCACCAATGCTGAAGTACTATATTGGATATAGGAGTCTCTACAATGGGTACTTTCTAAGCAACTTATTATCTGAAAGTTATTAAAGTCAGCATCTTGGCCAATTAGCTTATCATGCTTAAGTATGATATGACCACATCTGCAGTAGCATCATAGTAGTTTTGTCTGAACCTATAGCCCTTCCATGTAGGCCTGTTATAAACAGCAAATAATTGTATGTGTCCTCTTTCAAACCTAACGTCTATTGTGACTTACCGAAAGTGAAGGGAAGTGAAGACCCGCATAAGATCATACAACTAGTAAATGTATAAAGCAAGACTAGAATAGGTAAAGTCTAGATTTCTTAGTGCCTATGTTGGGCTATTGCTGTATCCCAAGATTTGAATTTCGGGCAACTAATTTTATAATGCATAAAAGGGCACCGGCTTAATTATAGAATCAGTGAACCACATAAAATGATTATAAGTCTCTGCCATAGTTCATGAGATTTTGAAAACTCAAGCTACCCTCCTGTGTCAGCCTCCCAAGAAGCTGGGACTACACGTATCCACTGCCACACCTGGCTACATGTTGTTCTTTTTATAAGGGCACCAATCATTGGACTAGGGGTCTACTCTACTTCAGTATGACCTCATCTAAACTAATTATATCTACAGTAACCCAATTTCCAAATAAGGTCCCATATTCTGAGGTACTGGGGGTTGGGACTTCAATATCTTTTTTGTGGGGTGGGGACAGAATTCAAGTTGTAACAGCTTTTATGACAGATGTTATTTTTTTGATTAAGAACTTCAGAATCTTGAGTCTGCATGGCCGCAGATAAGTGGAGAATGTTGGAGGAGGTATTGAACTCTGTAGTATTTCCAGGTGGCTTCTGCTTTCCCTCAGAGTGAATGATAGAACACAGCTCCACCAAGAAAAGCAAACCAGATTGTTTGGAGACCTTTTCCTACTCCAAGGATTTAGAAATGTGACTTACTTTTTTCTCAATATATTTATCGATGGAATTTGTTTTTTATGTTAACCTAGCTTTTAAATCTTAGACCTCATAGAGTAGAAGATTATGTTCAAGATGAGTTTTATTTAGAAGAAAAGTTAATAAGCAAATTTTATGTCTTATAAAAGTTAATGGATTGCTATTTATTTCTTTTCTCTTTGAGTATATAGATTTAGCTCACTGAGAATTTCCATGTGAAATCACTAGGAATCTACAATCTGTTTTTTTGTTCAATAAGATTAATGACTGAGCGGTGACAGTATAGAGCACATTCTGTGGATATCCTTTCTACCAGGTAGACTACATTGTGCTAGGTCATGGGGACCATGCCTTTCAGAGGCCAACCAGTCCACTTCTTCCATTGCAGGAGTGCTAAGGGTGTATGAGAAGGATTGGATGTTCTTAGAGCAGTCATCAACAGCTAGTCAACATCTAGCATAGAAATGTATGACAATGCACCAATGGCAACTCTACAGACTTTTTTTCTCCTCCAGAATCTTCCCCAGGTGTGACAGAGGTGACCATCATAGAAAAGCCTCCTGCAGAACGTCATATGATTTCTTCATGGGAACAAGTAAGTGTTGCCACATGAAGTCTTTACCTCCCAACAAAGAGAGGTCAATGTAAATGTCCCTGAGAAGGAAAGACTGAGGGAGGAAGAATACTTATCTCAAACCACAGCTGCTTTCAACGTAGAGCTCACCTTTTCTATGTTCCTGTTCAGTCCACTTAACAGTTCCTTTCATTCTATGCCACTTACCCAGCGTGGAATGTCTCCCCTGAACCCCACTCTCCTGTAGAGGTAGTGGACATTCAAAGTTGTATACAACAAAGCTAAAAATCAATTAAGGAAAGAAAAGGATATATAAGTGTCATGCTGTCCAGAACATGGTTAAGTGCTGTACATAACTGCTAAGCAGATTAAAAGCTAATGCTTTCCAACTTTCCTCTGAACTTCATTTATTCAATAAAAGTTTTAAGCTTCTACAGTGGGCCAGACATTGTGCTTGGTGTTGAGCCCTGGGGGTTAAATGGTATTTTTTAAAAGGCACTGTTTTTGTCTCTTGATCTTACTGCCTAAGACATGGTGTAGATTGTTATAAGGAGAAGACTTTACCCATTTGTCCCAGTTTTACTTATACTGTATTTTTCTTCATTTGGAGCTGCCTTCCATAGCTGTGTTTCAGGGATAGAGTCTACAGGGGATCTCTTGGGATCTAATCTGCATCCTGGACTATGCAACTTTATTGGGTTCCCTTTTAGCTTAGACTGACACTTAGGGAAATGCAGTTGTAGTGCTAGATAAATAGCCATCAGAGGCCTAAAAGGATTAAAGGGTAAGCATCAGAGAAAGAGATTTTTAAGTAACTGAGACAGTTAATGGAACATTTTCTTCAGACATACTCAGTTGAGAGAATGCCTGTACCTAAAATAAGGTACATAGATACATAGATTTGGTACCTAAAATAAAGTACATATATACATAGATTTGGAATTTTCCAGTGAGTTCTATAGTTAAAATATCTCAGATCTAAGTTCAAATATGCCAAATCTAATATACAAACAAGCTGGGTGTGGTGGTGCACACCTGTAGTCCCAGCTACTTGGAAGGCCAAGGTGGGAGGATTGATTGATGCCAGGAGTTCAGGAACAGCCTGGGAAACATAATGAGACA
Source organism: Cebus imitator (assembly GCF_001604975.1). Taxonomy (NCBI): domain Eukaryota; kingdom Metazoa; phylum Chordata; class Mammalia; order Primates; family Cebidae; genus Cebus; species Cebus imitator. The sequence goes on along the minus strand of NW_016107657.1, from coordinate 744,054 downwards.
ATCCCTCAACCCCCATCTCTTAAAAAATAAATAAGTAATCAAAATTTTAAAAATAACATGCTAACAGTATTAGGATCAGTATCAAGATGAATTTGGCATGTCTGGGCTTGTAAAGGCCTGTGGGATGCTTGGAAAATAAGATAGCCTTTGGGGTGTGCATGTCTGTTTTAAGACTTAGTTTTTATATAACATGATTTTTTTCTGATTATGCTAAACAAAAGTCAAAAAAGTATTGAAAATATAAAAAAAAATTTTAAGTCTTCTAGGATTTTACCACCTAGACATAACCACAGTTGGTGTATTTTTGGTTATATGTGTGGGTGGAGAGTAGGCGATGGGATCCCTTACAAGTCTATGAATGGGAAGTGGTCCATGGACTCCTTAAAATGTATGTCAGATATTTTTTTTTTTTTTTTTTTTGGCGGGGGAATACTTCATCAGACTCTGAAAGGGACTCATAACCCCAAAAAGTTTCAAACAGGTTTTTGCATAATTTTTTCATTCAAATGTGGCCATGCCCGATGTGCTATTTTCTTACCTACTTTTGTCTCCTAAGCAATGGAGGGTAGAAGTTTTGTTGGACTGCTCCAAAACTTCCTTGTCTCACTTTCTCACCCAAGAGGTTACTAAAGAGCATGCTGCCACGGGAGTGGGCTTGATACGCCACCCCTGCTGTGTGCCTTCTTCCCGAAGTGCCTATACCAGAGAAGCAGGAGCATCCAAAGGGGCTGATAACTCCTACTTCTCTAGAGAACTGACCCTAGAGACTGTCTCCTTGGAGACACCTCATTTAAAGCCAAGCCTCCATTTGGTATACCTGGTGACCACAGCTGCATAAATACATTCAGATAAGGCCCCGCACAAAGGGGACCTCTGCCCCTTTGGGCAAATATAGTTCTCTGGGAAGCTCACTGAGATTCAATATACTAGTAAGTATATGGAAGCATTTTGATTTGGGAAAAACAGACTGGAGTAGGAGTCTTATGCCAGCTCTGGACCCTTAGCTAAGTCATGTAACTTCTCTGGAGCGCATGTTCATCATGTATAAAATAAGTAGTTTGAAATCAGCGTTATTGAAGGACTCATCCAGCTGTAATCTAGTATTTTGTGATTCTGTACTGCAAATCCAGGAGGAAAGGTTGACAACTGAAACCTAAATGATTAGATATCTGCTACAGTGACCTGAGGTTGGAGGGGAATGTGAACAACCTTTTTCCATTTTTATATATTTCACCATTTTTTCTTCTTCAGTACACAGTTTCAGTTTGCCTGCTTCTCTGCAGTTGTATGATTCATGTTCATTGTACCTGCTACATACTTTTTGTCATGTTGGCCCATAGTAAGGCCTAATGCCTACACTGAGATTTTCATCTTTCAAGCACCATGAAAACATCTGCCTCTTAGTTCTCATAGCATCCTGGTGCCAGAAGAGTTCTGTTATTATTAAGCATGTCAGAGACATTTCATAGCAGCAGATTGCTTTACAATTCTTGATAGGTTATATACTCTTCAATCCCCAGATTAAAATTCAGTTCACTTGATGGTGAAACCATGGCCCACAGAAACCAAATGACTTGGCAGAATATCCCCATTGTTTTCAGGTTCAGTTTTTCTACAGAGTGGGTTCTGAACCTTCTTGAAGATATGTTCCTTACATGCCCCTACTATGAATTTATCATAGGCATTTCCAGAAGAAGAAATCATTCTGCGACACCATGTCACTAGTGACCCCCTCATCTCATGCTCTTACTCCGCCTGAGCTTCTCTGTTCTCCACTGGTCAATCCTTCTCTCTAGCACTTCACTTCTTTCTGCTGGCAGCTTCCCCTTAGGGGCTTCGCATCTCTTTAAAATTAAAAACAAAAAAACCTTCAACGTATGTCTTCTTCTAGCTGTTTAGCCATTTGTTCCTTTTCACACCAAGTGTGTAGAAAAACTGTCTACATCAGGGGTTGGGAAATGTTTTTTTGAGAGGACCAGATAGTTTATGCTCTGTGGGTGCTACAGTCTCTGTCACAACTGCCGTTTCTGCCATTGTAGCTGTGAAAGCAGCCATCAAAAGTACTGAAATGCATGGTGTGACTACGTTTAAATGAAACATTTTTACAAAAATAGGTGACAGGGTGGATCCAGTGGACATAGTTGACAAATTACTGTCCTTCCATCATTTCTCAGTTATTCTTTGTCTTGCCACAGCCGCTTTTTAGCCACCACCGTTCTTGGATACCATTCTGTCAAAATCACTAGGACCCCTTCATTGCTAAAGACTTACCTCATCTCACTTGGTTCCACGCCTGCGTGTCTCACAGTTAGCCACTCCCTTCTCTGCTAGTTCTCCTCCCTTGGATTCAGAAGCACAACTCTCCTGATTCTTTCCTTCCTTGAAGACTCTTCCCTCCTAGTTCTTTTTGACCCTTGCAGCTCTGCAACACTTATCTGTTAAACATTTGTCTCTGTATAAATTAGGAATATGTTTGGCTCAAGGAAAGATAATAATAAACTAGCAATAGCTTCAGCAAATAGGAATTAATATTTTTCATGTAACAAGTCCTGAGGTAGACAGTTGCAGTTGGTTCATCAGCCCTGACAATGTTAAGCCTTTATCTCTGTAATTATTTTGTCCTTTTTCTTTATGGTGCTTCTGAGTAGGAAAAACACATACTGCTTTTCCTCTCCTATTAATCCACAACAATCAACAAAGAAAATTTCCATGATCAAACATGTGTGTTTTGCAAGGGGGAGTTCCCAAACATCAACAAGCAATCAGTTCTGCAGTGAACACCAGCTGGGTATCCTGCAATTCAGTTCCAATGCTATCTCCCTGGGTATAGCATCAGATCCCACAGGTTAAGGGCTCAGTCTCACAAGATTGCCCCTCACTTCCAATACCAATTGCAAGTCCCAGGTGGTTTTACTTGTGCTTCTAACCCACCAGCTATAAATTGGGGTTCCCACGACCCCCTCCTCAGGTTCAGTTAATTTTCTAGAGTGGCTCACAGAACTCAGAGGAACACTTACTTAACATTTACAGGTTTATTACAAAGGATACAGATGAAGAGATGCACAGGGCGAGGTGTAGTGGGAGGAGCGTGGAACCTCCATGCCATCCCAGAGCACGCCACCCTCCAGGAACTTCCGTTTGTTCAGCTGTCCAGAAGCTCTTCGAACCAAGTCCTTTGAGTTTTTATAAAGGCTTCATTATGTAGACATGGTTGATTAAATCATTGGCCGTTGATGGTCAACTTAGGGTTCGGTGGTGGGGCTGAAAGTTCCAACCCACTGCCTGCCTTGGTCTTTCTGGTGATCATCCCCCATCCTGCAGCTACCTTGGAGCTGCCAGTCATTTGTCAACTCATTAGCACACAAAAAGACATCACTTTAGAGATTGCAAAGATTTTAGGAATTGTATGCCAGAAAACTGTGACAGAGACCAAATATATATTTCACAATATCACAGTGGCAAAGTAACTGCTACAGTCTCAGCTATCACTTCCAAACTCAAGGAACAAAAAGGAGGTAGGGGATGTTGCCAGGCACATCTGTCAGCTTTCAACAGGAAAGTGAACATTTTCTTAGAAACCTTCTCCTTTGGACTTGTGTTTACATTTTAATGTCAAGTTCTAATTGCAGGCAGTTCTGAAAACAGGTGTTTAATAGGACACATTGCCATCTCAAACAAAACGAAGGTTCTGCCAAGGAGAAAAAGGAAGGTGGATTTGAATAAGCAACCCATATGTCTGACACAGCCTCCTTTGCCCCTTCCCTCGTTTCTCTTTCTGTTGCTAGTGCTCCACACAGTGTTTATTCCATAATAGATAATAAATGTGAGATGAGTAAGCGAATTAGATAAAACACAAAAGTCAGAAGGAGTGTGGAAGTTTCCCAAGGCTGCCTAACTTGTTTTTCACAAGCAGTCCTTAATTTCCCTCCTGAGACTCAGGCTACCACACCACCATCTCTGAAGCAGAGCAGCTGCAGATGCAAAGCCTTCCCCCACTAATTCCTCCAGTGGTAGAATTTTGATGATTATATAAACCTGAGGGCATTACTGTTCTGAAGGTTGTCTGGCATGAGCTGTCAGACACACAGCTTCACCGAGACTTGTGGTGCCTCTAGACAGGCTGATATTTATATATTTTTTTCTTCACATGTTTTTAGAGGGACACTGATGGTTCTGTGGAGAAAGGATTTTGGAAAAAGTATGCTACCTTTCTTTTGGCCCTTAAGTGTTGGGATTCACTTGGGGTGGCTGGCAAAATATTAGGGAAATATTAGGGAAAGTTATAGATTATAGTCTCAAACCTTTTGGAAGGCTGAAAGGTTTTAAGAGACTGGGCTGAAGGCAGCCAGTTCATACGTTAGAGCTTTAAGTCATAGGATAAAAAGTTTAGGAATAATAAAAGCTTCCCCAATTAAGTCTGTTTATACCACATTCCTTTGTCCCTAATTTGTTTGCTCATGTAAACTTTGTCCTGGATGGTCCTCTCAGGAGGAGGTTGAAGGGGTAATCCATTAATGGCGTTTATTCTGGGCCCTGGAACCAAGACCTTTTATCATTCATAAAACCACTCTTTTAACCATGTTAATTACCCACAAGCATGTTGACTTAGAACCTCTGTTATTAAATCCTACCAAATAAATATGAGGAGGAGCAGCAGCGAGTGGTGGTTGGTTAGCTGCAGTCACCCTCTGAAAGCAGCTGATGACCATCCCTAGCCCACTCAGATTCACTGTATTTTGGTGTGTGTGAGTGCATTCATTCATCCAGTCGTTAAGTCAGGGTTAGATCCCCGCAGGTGGTAATCAACGTATCAGGTGATGACCCTGACATGACCAAGGTCTCAGGTGGTGACCCTGACATGGTCAAAGTCTCTCTTAAGTAATGCAGCTCTGGCCCCAAACTCTCATACCCCACTCAACAAAACAAAAGGGTTCAGTTAACCAAGCCCTCCACCTCTCCTAAGGTGGGAGTTTAAGAATATATTTGGGAATTCTCTTAGGGATCTCAGACTGTCCCTCCACAGTTCATCCAGGTTTTCCTTCCACTTCGTGGAATGTCCTCCCTGAGAAGAGTTTCAGGAGATGCTGTTTTGCTCCTTGCCATAGTTTCAGGCAGTGTTCTCATGCTCCTTCTTGATGGACATCCTGGGCAGCTCTTCACCTGGCTGTGGTTGCAGACCAGCCAGAGAGCCAGCACAGTATGGACCAGCACCTACAGAAACATTGATTTCTGTCTTCTGGTCCCTACGCTGATCTGATCCTGCATCTGCTCCCCAGTTGGGAAGTGGCCTTTAAAAGGGGGTGGGGAACAGTGGGGTGCAGGATTGTCCAGGAGAAAAGGTGAGTAGAAGGCAATGGACAGCCCTTAGCCCTTCCCTTGAAGCCCAGGCAGTGGTATTGGTTTTCTGGAATGTTGTTGATAGCTCCCAAAACATAAAAGCGGTTCAGGTCCTTCATCCGATGAAGTAGTAACAGAGCTTGCGGTGGACTCTTACTAAAGTGGCTTAAAGAAACCATTGCAGATCGTCTCAGGAAAAGAAAAGAAAGATTGAAAATTAGGAACTATGTGACAAAAGCACCGCTGGGCTGGGTACACATTGCAGATACCATTTTGATGCAGTCAGCTGTTGTTACAGACGCCAGTCAGTGTTATCCTCCCTTGCTGGCTTTCCCCTCAAACCCTCCCTCCAATCCTGATATTACCCTTGTCCACTCACTTTCTGCCAATCTTATTTCTCACCACCCTCCTATTACACCCCCCCAAAATATAGGCCGAGCATGAATCTGTGGAGGAAGAAGCTTTGTGATGTGGGCAGATTGCTCCCTGTAGAAAAGCAAACTCTTCAGATTGGTTAGAAGAGAAATTTTAAAATGGCAGTAACTGAGTCACTGGCAAGAACAAAAAAAACATGGTGAAATATATCAAAATTAGGAGAGGTTTTTTACTTTTCTCTCCAACCTTAAAGGACTGATGAGGGTATATGGTCATTTAAGCTTTGGTTGTGAATGTTTCATCCTGGATTTGCCCCACTCAGAAGAGTTACATGCAATAGAAAGAGGCTGAAGCACTGCAGGCCCAGCAGCTGCCCCCAGGATGCTTAAGGCAGAAAGGTCTGCAGCAAAGAGCAGCAGAGACAGGGCTGCTAGCCATTTAAATTAGAATGACAGTGAGGGATTGATGTTTTTCATGAATTTAGTTTACTTGAAAATGTTTATGTGTGTTAGTATTTGAAATGTGTATTAAATATTTGATTTCACAGATTTTTTTCTATTTGTTTGAATTTTGAATAATTGTAAAAATAATGGTATAAAATACCAAAATTTCTTTCTTGAGTGAAATAAATACCATAAGAAATGTTATAATTACTGTTACTGGAATTATTCAGCCTGACTTACCTATGAACAATGCCCAATAGTCCCACCTGCCCTCAGTCTGGTTCTCATGGAATCCCCATTAAGAAAGGCTGATGGACAGTAGTTTCCTTGTGTTCACCACTAGATGGCACTAGTGATCAAAATGTCAGAGAGATGCTGGCCTTTTGGGGTAGGAGCAAGAACTTTGTCAGAACACCGGTAACTGTAGGCTTCCTGTACCAGGATTCTAGGGGTGGGAGAAAGGCATTTTGCAAGTTCATTTTTTCCTCTGAAGGCACATATAATGTAGCCACACAGGAGGGACTAGGAGCAAGCCCCTAACTCTAAACAGTAGGAAAACAAATAAATTAGTCCAAGGAGTCTGAGAGTCTCTTAAATTTCACATCTATGAGACTGGGAACTAAATAGTGGACACAGAAAACACAAAATTTGATAAAAGCATACATTTTAGTTCATAGGTAAGGGAAATTTAAAGCCTGTTTCATTAAAATGACATCTGTTGTCCATTTAATAATCTAAAAACACTGCTTAAAATCTCTGGCAAGATTTTAATCCTGTTTATCTGTAGTTCCTAAAGATGCTATGGCTGTGAATAATAATAATTTCCTCATCTTCTCTCTTCCTGTCGAACTCACACCTCCTTGTACCTCCAGTGTTCTGCATATTCAGTCTTAGAGTTTATTCTTCAGCCTAGATTCACAGAGTGACATGTTCAAGGTCACGCAGCTAGTGGCAGAGCTGGGAAGTGAACTCAGATTGTCCTTCTACAGTATGCTTTCCCACATATTAGGTACCTAGAACTGACTGACAGGATGACCTAATGCAGTCTTGACATGAGCAGTGGCTAGTATCACATCTCAGAAGGGTCCAGTGAGCCATAAACTTGGATAGTTCTTAACATATTGCGTCTTTGCCTCTGTAACTAGAGCAAGAAGTCACTCTAGGAGCCTAGGAAATGAATTGGATAACTCATTCTTCTGCACACTCCAGGGATTTGAGTTGGCTAGGGAAGACTAAAGACTGAGTTATTTAGAATGTAGGGCTTGTTCCTGGTATCTCCTTGAAGGACAGTAAGCTCCTTCTTTGTTCTCTCCACCAACAGTTTGGATGGTTTATTATCCATGTGAAATAAATATTTGAGTATATATGGTTACTTTCTAAGAGCTGTCAGAACTTAGACATTGCATAGCTTTTCTGGAAATAATATACTCTTCACTTTTAAGATGTTCTCATTTGTCCAATTACTTGTTTCAGAAAATAATATATGAGCATGGGTCAAATGTATGGCAGTAATTGCTTTGCTTGAACATTGCCAGACTTTACCTAGGACCTCCTCTCTCACCATGTTCCCCTGTCTTCTCTTCAGCTTGTTCCCTTTGAGCTCCTTTGCCAGGTGGCTGCCCATTGAGGCATTATCATGGCAGAGCAGATACCTGGTTTGCTTTAGCTGCTGGAAAAAAAAAAGAAAGGCAAACTAGTGACTCAGCTTTCAAGACTCCAGTGCCTCTCTATTAGAGTTTTGTAGGTAACTATCAGAGTCTTCCGGGTCTATAACATGGTAAACATGTCCCCAGTGCCTTGAGGTATAGCCTGTACCCTCCTTCCCGGCCCTGTCCTGACACTTAGCTGCTTTGTGATTCTAGAAGAATAACTGTGTGATGCCTGAAGATGTGAAGAACTTTTACCTGATGACCAATGGCTTCCACATGACATGGAGTGTGAAGCTGGATGGTGAGTCAGCCTCCTTGCTGTAGAGGGACATTTCCCTGGCTCAGAGATTGAATAGGACAACTCTGAGGGCCCTTCAACTTTTGAGTCTTTGAATCTGGTTGGTTTTCTTGGGTGCTTCTCAAGTGCCATTTCCAGAAGCTATGATTATGTCCCAAAACTAACAGATGCCATCATTGCTTTACCCACCATGAACCCCATGCCAGTCTAGCAGTTTGGAACTGGAAACTCAATTTAGAGGCTTCCTGTAGGAATAGGGTAGAGAAAACCATTAATTACTACCTAAACATTCCTAGCCACCCCAAACTTAAGGCCTCCCAGGACTCCATCTCGGAGCAAACCCTCAGGGTAGGCTGCAGTGACATTCTCTAGTGTTCATGACAGGGGCCGCTTACCTCTTTCAGGCTCCTTCCTTTATTCCTAACATCATAAAGACCTCAGGGCCCTAACCCTCAAATCAGAGTCTGCACAGACCTAAACTTCAAACCAGAGTCTCCTTCACATCACCTCAGCCTAAGTCACCAACAACCTCAATTCACAAACTGTCATCTTTATCCTTTAATGTGTCTAGGACAAAACAGTTGCGTGTGGATGTGGGAACTCACAAGTTTGTACATGTCAGATTGTAGATACTATGTAGGCATGAAAGGCAGCGAACATTTAGGTGAAGACTCCTGAAAACATTTCATAAGCTAGAAAACCCTGTCTAGCCACAGTGCCCATCCCTGGCACAGATTCCCCAGCCCTTCCCCTCTAGTCCTTTATTGTCTCTGACTCTAACCAGATCTATTTTAGCCTTGGGAAGTACCCTGCATCTCCCCGCTGCTGTCCCTAAAAATGCAGTGACTTCTGTTGCACTGCAAATCTGCAGAGCAGACTTCTCCCCTTCATTGCCTCAGCCTTCTCCCTACACACCTGAGTTCCCTGTTTGGGTGATTTCCAAAGCCTTCCTGTCTATCTTGCACAGCTGGCCAGAGGTACTTTTGTAGCCTGCTGGTTAATATTGAACATTAGCTTTTATGTTAGAATCATTTCCATCTACGCCTTAGAAACCGTCCTTGCCACCACCATCAGAACCCTCTTATATAGCATGGCCATGACTTTTGGTGTCTGGAGCAAAACAGAGGGGACAGAGACTAAACCACCTGGCAGACTCTCCCTTGCCCACATGCTTGAAACAGGCTATCCCCTTCACAAGCCTGCTTCAGAGAATAAAATTTTATGAATGAGTCCCAGTTCATTATTGCAATACCTTATCTCATTTAATCTCCCCAAGCCCAGTCTTCTTATCCCCATTACCATACCCTTTATTTACTGAACGGCCTAAATCAATGACTGAAAAGGTGGCAGAGGCAGCTTCTGAAGTTTGCCTCTTTAGTGGTCTTTTTTTTTTTTTTTTTTTTTTTT
>NW_016107657.1:716057-734485 GCF_001604975.1 Cebus imitator | reverse complement strand
AATGGCGCGATCTTGGCTCACCGCAAACCTCCGCCTCCTGGGTTCAGGCAATTCTCCTGCCTCAGCCTCCTGAGTAGCTGGGATTACAGGCACGCGCCACCATGCCCAGCTAATTGTTTGTATTTTTAGTAGAGACAGGGTTTCGCCATGTTGACCAGGATGGTCTCGATCTCTTGACCTCGTGATCCACCCGCCTCGGCCTCCCAAAGTGCTGGGATTACAGGCTTGAGCCACCACGCCTGGCCTTAGTGGTCATTTTTTCTTAGACATTCCGTGGTCTATACACCAGTTGTTTTATTGCTCTAAACCATTCCAGTTTTCTTCAGCAGTCAAATAAAGAAAACATGCAGCCTTCCTAGACCCTCATCACAGAAGACTAGAATCAAGCAAGAAGGCTGCCAAATTCTCATCATTGAGTAAAGGAAAATAATAAAGAGAAGGGGGGGATTTTTTTTTATCATGAAAGCTTATAACAAGAAGAATAAAAGGGGTCCCTTGTATAATCAAAGCTGTTACTCCTTCATAAAATATTTATGCAAAATACTTGCTAAAGGAAAGAGGGTGAAAAAACATTTTAAAATCCTTTACCCTTCAGATGTCCCTAAGCCAAGCCCAGATTTCTCAGTTCTTTGTTGGTATTCCCTTTTAAAATTTTCCTCAACTCCACCCTAATACATACAGCGGTTGCTCTTCATCACCTGTAGCCCCCAGTTCCTTTTTTTGTATAAGTTTGGTACTTTGGAATATGCAGTGAGTGATCCTCTTCTTCCTACCTTCCATCAGAGTCCTCAGCTGTGGGGCCAAACAATACCTGGGCTTGGGTTATTCAAGCAGAACCTCATCATAACCATTGTAACTGGCTGTTACTCCATGTAATTCTCCTTATGCATGTTCCCCTAGAGCACATCATTCCACTGGGCAGCATGGCAATTAACAGCATCTCAAAACTGACTCAGCTCACCCAGTCTTCCATGTATTCACTTCCTAATGCACCCACTCTGGCAGACCTGGAGGACGATACACATGAAGGTAGGAAGAAGATACCAGGGTTGGCATCTTTGTTTTGTTTCCAGCATCCAGTTCAATGCCTGGCACACAGTAGGCACTTAATGAATCTTGGTGCATGAATGAATGTTAAAGATTAAACTTCACTCAGCATTTCAGTATGAAGAGGATTCAGTGAACACAGCCATCTAAATACAGCTCCTTTCCCCTCCATTCTTACCTCCCGGCTCTTTGCCACTTCTGAGTGAAATGGCTCATAAGTCAAGTGGCTGCTAAAACCTAGGAGCAGCTGGGTATCAGTGAGGACTTAGTCAGAGTTGTGTTTGGTCACATGTAACAGATGTAGTTACAATGTTTAAATAGTAATTTATTTTTCTCATAACAAGACATCTGGAACTAGGTTGATGTAGCTGCTGGAGAAAGTCAGTGATAAAGTCTCCCTCTGGCATTGTGCTGCACCAGCCTGTGGATGTGGTTTTCATCCTTGTGGTTGAGGAATGTGGGCTATTCCTGTCGGGAAACAAGAAGAGTAAAAGGCAAAGGGCAGTATACCTAGCTGTTTGCAGAATCTCTCCCTTTTGATAAAGAACACAATAGCTTTCTCAGCAGCACTGCCTAATAGCTATTGGAACAGTCAAATGGCAACCCATGTTGCCATGGGTCTGAGAAGGTGAGTACTTTTAGTTGTGCAATATGGCCTCCTTGAACAGAACTGGGCTTTCATTAAGAAAGAAAGGAAGAACAAATAATGAATAGGCAACTAGTGTCTCCAATCCAAAGACCCTGGGGTTCACTAAGCTCTGGCAGAGAAAACTAATGTAAGGCTTTCTCCTCAAATTGGATGATCATTAAAGAATAGTCCCAGAGGAGTTTGGGGGCAGAGGCTGGACAGCGATGGGTTCTGGGAAGAGCCTGTCACTCAAAGATTTGTGGAATCCCCAGGGGTAGGAAAAAGGTCTCACTGTCTTTACATGTGTGTGGTGGGCTTCTCTAAAAGGCAAAGAAGTAGTTAAATAGGTAGACTAAGTCTTCCTTGTTTTTGAGGCTGGAAGAGAAGAGGTAGAGTAGATAACAGAGAGGCTTCATGGGATCACATTGTTCCACATACAAATGGGGATAAAAACCACTTGGCCTTCCGACACCTGCTAGATTCATGCCTTTTAAGATAATGCAACAAGTATACCTAAGTCTCATTAAACCTAAATGGAAAAACAGTGACTTTTCTCAGGGAACTCAGCAGTCAGAGAGATGATGATCAGGAAAAAATACACAATCAGCCGGGTGCAGTGGCATGAGCCTGTATTCCTAGCTACTTGGGAGGCTGAGGCAAGAGGATCACTGGAGCCCAGGATATTGAGGCTGTAGTGCACTATCATCACATCTGTGAATTGCCACTGATCACTTGAGCCCACAAGTTTGAGGCTGTAGCATGCTGTGATCACATCTGTGAATAGCTACCACACTCTAGTCTGTGCTAAATGGTGATATTCCATCACTGTTTTAAAAAAAATACATACTCAGAGAAATAAAACTGCTAGAGGACACAGATAAAAATCTAAATAAGAACAAGAATACTTAAGGAGTTGTAAGACAACATAAAGACTTTCTATGGGTAAAATCAAAGATTCTCAAACAATTGACTACATGAAAAAGAGTATATACATATTTTATTGAGACCCAAGTTAGCCTGAAAAATCAAGTGCAATATATATCTTAAAGCATAGATGAATAAATTTAGAAGAGGGGGATTATGAGGAAAAAGTTAGGAATTTAGAGAAGTGGAAAATAGATTCAAGACACTTTCCATTAGAATTATAGGTGCTCTAAAAAGAGAAAAGGAATAGATAGAAAGGCAGTAAATACATGCTAATAAAAGAAACCTCTCTGCAGATGGAAAAAGCTTACCTAACCCAAGCTGTACAGGTGAGAAAACACAGACACCTATGCATATCCTGATGTGGAGAAAATGACAAGCTTCTAGGCAAAGATAACAAATTACTTGTGAGGGAATAATAAGCAGACTGACATTAAATGTCCCATCTACAACAGTGGAAATAGAAGACAGTCAGAAAGCACATACAGGTTTCTGAGAGAAAATAAGTAAAAGTCAAGAGTCCTGTATACACAATCCAAATACATCTCTCAGGTCATAAGAAGGATGTTAAAAAAACGTAAATAGCCAAAAAACAAATGAAACTAAATGGATATTTCAAGATGTATATACATGAAAAAGAAAAGGAAATGTAGAATCAATGCACCTTCCATGAGAGAGAGTAGGTATATGTGTTTGTGTTTAAAAGTAAATCTTAATATCATGGACTGTGTTGTATAATTTTTACATAAAAACTCTTGGAACATAGTACAAGAAATATTCTACAAAGTATATACTGTCTCAGTTAAACCTAAAAGGTGAGTAGAGAGACCAGATGTAAGAGTGTTACAGGTTAAATTGTATCACCCTCCAAAAATAAATTATGTTGAAGTCATAACCCAAAGTACCTGAGAATGCGACCTTATTTAGAAGTAAGGTCACTGCAGATTTAATTACTTAAGATGAGTAGTTACACTAGAGTAGGGTGAGCTCCTAATCCCGTATGTGTGGCGCCCTTCTAAAAGGAGGAAATGTGGACTCAGATGCACACAGGAAGAATACCATTTGAAGAGGAAGGTAAAGGTTGGGGTGATCCTTTTACAAGCCAGGGAATACTAACTATTACCAGCAGACCACCAGAAGCTGGGGGAGAGACATGGAACAGATTCTTCCCCACAGCAGGAAAGAATCAATGATAAAGATACCAGTCTCAGATTCTGACCTCCAGAACTGTGAGGCAATAACTGTATGTTATTTAAGCCCCATAGTTTGTGGTACGTTGTTACAGCGGCCCTAGCAAATTAATACAGAGGGTGTTCCAGGGATCACAGTGGAGAATGGCAAAAAGACACGACAAAATGAAAAGGCCAAAATCAAGGTATCTGCTGGGATTGCAATCTTACTTATTCCAAGCTTATTGTGGTTGGCTGTTCTCCATTTCTTACAGGTGTAGAAGTAAGTCCCTGTTTTACTCCTGGGTTTTGGCCAGGGTTACTCTCACTACCTTTAGCTGCCCTCAGATTCTGGCCACATGACCCTTTTACAATGTAGCAGCTTATGTCTAAGTCAGAAGACAAATTTCTCTCCAGTATACTACAACAGAGTTATTTCATGTAACAACCAAGGTTATGACTACCTATCATACTCACAGGTTCTAATCACACTCACGAGGAGGGGTGTAAGGTATGTACACCAGGGGGCAGAAATGTTGGGAGCCATCTTAGAATTCTGTACATCACACTTCGTTAGGGAAATAATGGCATATTGTTTCTAGATAATTGTTTCTAGCCTGGGAAACATAGACCCTATCTCTGTAAAACAAAAAGATAGATTGGATATAATAAGCTTGAATCTCCCTTTTCAAAGACAAAGACTATCAGATTCATGAAAAGACTTCCTCTTCTGGTAATGGAAGCTAGGGTAATTCAGAGCAGCCTTCCTGCTGAGGACAGCTGAAAAGCAGTACAGAACTAGAAAATCATCTTCCTTAAAGTATTAAAGAGCTAACAAGACAATGAGATGTAATACCACATCAACATTCAGAAGGAGACACAAATCCAGGGAAGAGGCTCAACATGTGACATTGCTTTTGCCTAGGGTACATTGTCCTTTTCAAAAGATGCAGTGAGGCTGCTAAAAAGCTTAAAATTTGACTGATTTGTGAGACAGGGAGTAAAATGGAGTCCAGAGCCTACAGAAGGTGACATTATAAAATCATCTACCCTCTGGGTTGGCACTGTGAAAAGCTGTACTCTAGGAGACAGGGTGAGTGAAAAGTAACCATTCTTCATGTGGAGTGAAGCTCAGTGTATCCTGGAAAATGCATTAAATCCCAAAATTAGGGTAAATTGATCCCAGATTACTAATCTCCCAATAGGCCTGGCAGAAATAAAGATTGACTCTAAAGAAATGCTCTAAAATTGTAATGACTGCACAACTCTACAAATATATTAAAAACCATAGAATTAATATGTTTTAAATGAGTGAAATGGTATGGTAGGTGAATTATATCTCAGGGCTTTTGTATAAAAAGAAAAGTTCACTCTGGAATGAGATAACATTATGCCAGACCCCAATTTGTTTTTATAAGTAATTTTTCAGAAACTAATTTCTACTAAAAAATAACTCAGCACATGAAGACACACAACCCCATGAATGAGAACCAGCACAGATAACAGGGAACAGATCAGCAGTGGTTACCAGAGGCTTGGGTGGGGAGGCTGGACAGGAAAAAGGGAAACGTTGGTCAACAGGCACAGTTTCAGTGAGACAGGAGGAGTAAGTTCTGGTGATCTGTTGAACAGCATCATGCCTATAGCTAATATTGCATATTTCAAAATAGCTAAAAGAAAAGATTTTAAATGTTTTCACCACGAAGAAATGATAAATACTAGTGGTGGATGTGCTAATAAGCCCGATTTGATCTTTCCACAATGCATACATGTGTTAAAATAGCACGTTGTATTTCATCAATATATACAATTATTATTTGTCAATTAAAAATTAAACTTTAAGAAAATGTTAATTAAGGAGAAAAAAAGAGGGCCAGGTGTGGTGGCTCACACCTGTTATCCCAGCACTTTGAGAGGCTGAGGCAGGCAGATCATGAGGTCAGGAGATGGAGACCATCTTGGTCAACATGGTGAAACCCTGTCTCTACTAAAAATACAAAAATTAGCTGGGCATGGTGGCGCACACCTGTAATCCCAGCTACTCAGGAGGCTGAGGCAGGAGAATCACTTGAACCTGCAAAGTGGACATTATAGTGAGCCAATATCGTGCCACTGTACTCCAGCCTGGTGACAGAGTGAGATGCTGTCTTAAAAAAAAAAAGAAAAGAAAGAAAAAGAGATTCATTGGTACTGCTAAGAGTGATGTTATTAGATACAGAGCACAAAATGACATGCTTATATGCCCATGGAGGTAAAACAAAACTAAAATTTCAGAGGGGGACTGAAAGCAGTGATTGCAGATTTGAAAAAAAAAAATCAAATATTGACATTGTGTTTATAATAAGGCAGAATCTCTTACCAAATCAAGGCTTCTGCAGATAATACTCTACACTCTGGAAGAAGTTTAAAAACATGTGCCTTAAAGGACTGGAGAGTAGTCAGAAGCAGGCAGAAGCTGGAGTGCTGTCTGCAGTTGGCAAAAGGGAGCCACATTGAGTCTTCTGTTCTTACAACTTTTCACCTGAGGGCAGAGTTCAGTCAGCACCAGGCAGGGCTGCTAAAACATACATGTGGGAACATGTCAACTGGACTTTCTATTTCATCCAAGATGGAGTAACAGAACAGATTTATCTACCCACCTGGAGCAACAGTGACAAAGAACACAGACAAAATATATAAAACAGTGATTTTCAAGCACTGGCCATCAGGCAACAAAGGACAGTGAGCCCTGAGAAATGGGAAACAAACAAGGTGAACCCTACAATTTCCCCAGAGAGAGATTCCAGTCCACAGCATAAAGAGGGAGACCCAGGCGGACCCATAGCACTCCCTGATTTGAGAAGACAGAGCTGAGAGTCCGGATCAATCAAGACAGCTAGAGTTCACAGGACTGAGTAACAGATAGGCAAATGCCGCATAAAGGGCAAACCCCAGAGTTCTGCAGTGGGTGTCCCCCTCAAATATTTGGAGAAGAATTGATAAGCACATGCATGTCAAACTGTCCAAGACCAGGGGACAAAGCCACTCATGGCGATTAGAAGAAACAATGCCCAGTGGTCACATAGGACCAGGAACAGTGCCTGTTTCTGTCAGACAAGCTAAAACACCTCATGATTTGGACAGCAGTAGATAGAGTACTCAAAAGGATGGTGCCACAGCAATGGAGAATAATTAGCCCTAAGTAAATACTGCCCTAGTCCTGCCTGACAGATCTTAAGAGGAGGGCCTAAAGTATCTGTTTCCAAGTAACTTAACTGTCAAAGAACAAAGCTCAAGAATATTGACAGAAATATAAAAATATCCAGCACTCAGCAATGCATACATAATAATAGTTTCTATAACTATATTCTGTGTATCAAAAAAAAAATAAGTACAGACATGGAAGGGTTGTGTGTGTGTGTGTATATGTATATGTGTTTGTATGTGTATATATAGAAAATATATATAGATCCCCAAATTATATATGTTATATATATTTGTATGTTAAATTTGGGATGGAGATATATTTATATATTCTATCTCCATCCCAAATTTAACTTTTAGAGATGCAAACTAGTTTCTGAGAGGAAAAATGCAGTGGATTGGATTATTAGTGTCTAAGACATTGCAGAAGAAAAGACTAAAGAACTTAAAGACATAATAGAAGCTATCTAAAGTTACACAGAAAAAAAAATCATTTATTGTGAAAAGAGCATCAGTGACCTGAAGGACAACATGTGGTATAATATATGTGTAATTGAAGTATTTGAGAGGAGAGGTCAGGGGCCAGAAAATATTTGAAGAAATAATGGCTCAAAAGTTTACCAATTTCATGGTAACTATAAACCCACATATCCAATAAGTTTAATAAACCAGGAACAAGAAACACAAATAATACTGAGAAGCACCATAATCAGATAGCTCAAAATCAAAGATAAAGAGAAAATCATAAATGCAGCCAAAGGGAAAGGACGAATTACATAAAAAGGAACGTAGATAAGGATAACAGCATAATTCTCCTTAAAAGCAATTCAAGTGAGATAAAATACTCAAAGGAAAAAATAGGCTAGTGCAGTGGTTCCTGCCTGTAATCCCAGCACTTTAGGGGGCTGAGGCCAGAGGATCACTAGAGCCCAGGAGTTTGAGATCAGCCTAGGCAACACAGCAAAACTCCATCTCTACAAAAAAATTTAAACAATACCTGGGTGTGGTGACCACGCCTGTGGTCCCCAGCTACTTGGGAGTTTGAGGTAGGAGGATTGCTTGAACCCAGGAGGTTGAGGCTATAATGAACCATGTTCACATGCCACTGCACTCCAGCCCAAGTGACAGAGTGGAGACCCTGTCTAAAAAAAAAAAAAAAAAAAAAAATCAACCTAGAATTCTATACCCATTGAAAATGTCTTTCAAAAACAAAGGATTTCCATTCTATCTTCCTGGATCTTAAAAAAGGTCTTTTTGAAAAGCAATCTGGCAACATCTATTCTATTGCAGGATATCTGTCCCATATAATGAAAACATCAGAATATAAGGGCATATACAGAGAAGATTATTGTAGCATTCACAAGTAATGGTAGGCAAATGCCTATCAATAGAAGAATGCTGGAATAAATGAGGGTACTTCACTCCCACAGACTATGAAACAGTCATTTAAAAAGAATAAATTAGAGTTATGCCACATGACTTAAAGGGCTTCTCCATGGTATTGCACAGAAAGCAAGAATCAGATAATGTGTTTGCTATCCCACTTTTATAGAATAAACAATCTCAGGAACGGAAATGAAGTTATGTCAACATCAGGCCATTCAGATTGCTCTGTGGTCCTGCTCCCAAGAAGTTCAGTTTGCTTTCCTCATGACTCCTTTTCCCAGATTCCCTGACACTGTCTGTTGCTGATAGGGAAACCCAGACAGAAGGCCTAGTCCATGAATTAGTTCAGGGCTTTAATTCAAATACAGAGTTTATTTGAAAATACTACTTAAGTATATGTCTGAGATAAGGCTTTTTCCTTCTGTTTTTTCAACCTAGCAAAGTTGGATATGTAAGTATGTGTTTGAGTTGTTTGTTTGTTTGAACATTACCATTAACTTCTGGGTTTGCAGCCAGTGATGATCAGCCAGAGAAGCCTCACTTTGACTCTCGCAGTGTGATATTTGAGCTGGATTCATGCAATGGGAATGGGAAAGTTTGCCTTGTCTACAAAAGTGGGAAACCAGGTAAGAATTGTTTACAAGCATGGTCCTGTAGTTTGACTAGGGTCTTGTCTGACCTTGCTTGTCAGCCATGGCTTAGGAGACACATACCTCCTTGGTCTGTTGAGATGCTCCCAGGTTTCTTGTGTGTCCCAAACCCAGAAATGCCTTTGGTTCTCTCTGAGCATCTCCCTCTGGGCTAATTACTAGTCTTTTTACCCACCTTCATTTGTGAGTCATTGCAAAATAGTAGATGGGATTAGGGTAATATGGGAATATAAACTAAAAGAAATAGACATTTTGTTTATAAACTCCGACAGCAAGTTCATGTACTAGATAAGCATCCAGAAAGCGCATTATCTTTTATCTTTCATTTTATACTTCTATATGTAGGCCAATTAACAGCAACAAAAACCTGAATCACTAGACCTCAAGACCCCAGATGGGAAATTAAAAGCCCCTCTTCCCTCAAGTAGCAGCTGCCACCTAGCCCCTAACAGTCCTTCAGACCCTAGCCTAGGGACTGTGAGACTACATAGCTGGACAATGTTAAGCCCTCTTCAGCTAGCTGTCTGGTAGGGGTGAGAGGATACAGACACTGGGATTTACCTCTGGGGTAAGGAGAAATCATCCAGCTGGAGGAATTGTTGCAAAATAGTCTTGGAGCTGCATCTTGAACTGAGGGGCAGGAATTAGATACAGGGTGGGGAGGACGATTTGGTGGAGTAAAAGCGACAAAGGGGAATCCAAGCCAAGGGACAAATGGGCAAAAGCCAAGCCATGAGAAAGTACATCTGATTTTTGGGGAATGACACTTCCAATTCAGTGGGCCACATGGTTCATGTTGGGGATGAGGAGGAGATTAAGCCAGAAGGCCAATTGCTCTCTCTCATGCAGAGCTTTGAAAACCAAGCAAAGGAGTTTGTACATAATGTGGAAGACAGTGGGGAGTCAATGAAGGTTGTTGAGTAGAATGGCAGGGATCATGACCACTAGCAGTTTTGTCAAAGAAAGAGACTGGGTGGATAATGGAGGCCACTTAAGGAGATGTTACAGCTATCTAGACAGCAGATGAATTAGGACAGGCTTGAAGTAGTAAGAATGGAAAGTCAGAAGCTGCGAGGCAGGACATCACACCACAGCATAGGCAAGACTCCCAGGAGTGAACTCGGCTAGTCTCCTTTGTGGTAGTTTTTCATGGCACTTTTGGTTTTTCATGGCACTGATAGAGACCTCTTCAAAGAAAACCCAAGCCATTCAGTGGTTTTCTGTCAGGAAAGCTGAGATCACAGTGTGCACACCCACTGAGGGAGGGGAGCGCTGATTCCACACAGAAAAGGTGCAGCTTTCTAGATAGCCTGAATATACTTCCAGGTGGTCAGAGACTAACGGATACAGCAATCAACTGATCTATCAAAAATTTGTAAGAGTATCAAAGGAAAAGTGGCCGCTAGAAGATGAGACTGGAGGGTTAGAAGTGGGGCAGAAGGGGAACTTTTACTTTATATTTTACATTCTGTCTGCTGGGATTTTTTTCCTAAACCACGAGTATAACCTTTTATAGTTAAAAAGAAAAAACTGTTAAGCTATTCCTTGTCTTTTTCTCCGCTTTGTCTTCCATTTCAGCGTTAGCAGAAGATACTGAGATCTGGTTCTTGGACAGAGCGTTATACTGGCATTTTCTCACAGACACCTTTACTGCCTATTACCGCCTGCTCATCACCCACCTGGGCCTGCCCCAGTGGCAATATGCCTTCACCAGCTATGGCATTAGCCCACAGGCCAAGGTAAGGGAGGAACGCCTGCCATCGCAAACTATGGTATATACCAAAATCTGAGGAAATGGTTACGTTGCAGGTTCCCAACTTCCCCATCTGACTCAGGAGATCTAGGGTGGGGCCCAGGAACCTACATGTTCAATAAGCAAGACAGGTGAGTCCAGTGGAAAACCTCACTTTATGCTTATCTAGTTAAGTGGTTCCCAAACTTGACTGATCCTCCGAATTAACTGGGGAGCTTTATTTTTAATTAAATTTTATTGGATAGTTTATATCCGATGAGTTGTTCTGGGCTGGCAGTACATGCACCCAGGAAGAGTAAAAAGTCAGACTCTCACTCCTCTGTTCTCCAAGTGTACTTGCCCAATGGCAGCTGCTATTATGAGTTTCCTGTGTGCCCTTGCCAAGATACTCATTGCACATAAAGCATGCATACACATTTTTGTCGTTCCTTTTTTCTAAATCACAAGTATAATGTCCTGTCCACATTATTCTGCATCTTGCTCATTTCACATAACACTCCATCTTGGAGCTTATTCCCTTTCAGTGCATTTAGAGCACTTGTCCTCTTCAGTGGCTACAGAGTATTCCATTGTGTGAGTGTCCCTCATTTATATTACAGGTCTGGTCACCATTTCAGACATACAGATGCCAGGTTTCAACCTGGTTTGAAAACATCAAGTGTAGCTGGAAAATCTTTTGACTAGAGTGAGCTCATCTGGGCTCTTTCATGGTGGTTTCTTGCAGCTCTAAATTCGCAGCAAGTTAGGAACTCAGCTCCAGCTCACCATACCATGTGTGTATTCATCTGGTAGGCTTCATTTTCTTCAAATGTCACATAATTATAACAGTTATCTGGTCAACATTGGGAGGCAGCTGTGATTTAAAAGGTAAATACATGTGGATGCCCTTTACCCTCAGTTGCCTAAAAAAACAGTAGGAAACAAAACACCAACAGATGCAGCACCCCTCAGCAGAGGCCCACACTGGCCTGCCTCCTACATTTCCTGGGGTAATGGTGCTGCCAGAATCCACCTGATGGGGAGTAGCTGGTTTGAGGGCAGAACAATTAGACCCTGTCCTCTAGAGCTTTGGAATCTAGCAACCCAGGCTCAGGACTCACTAGATCAGAAGGAAATGTGCTCAGATTCTTAGTTCTCATATTGCATTTATCTTAAAGATCATGAGACCTCATAAAGCAACGTGTATATCTTACTAGAGGT
Source organism: Cebus imitator (assembly GCF_001604975.1). NCBI lineage: Eukaryota > Metazoa > Chordata > Mammalia > Primates > Cebidae > Cebus > Cebus imitator. Next base: position 722,545 of record NW_016107657.1, on the reverse strand, counting down.
TGATGGGATCTGTTATCACTTCCACTTAAAGGAAGAGCAAATAGATTTTTAGGTAGATTTTCATGAAAATGTACCTGCTTCCTGTTCACAGCTGTCCTGCCTCCCCCCAAAAGAGCACACAGAATGGCATTTCTTCTTTGAATTGTGACCTTCTCTCCCAATTCTGCCTTTCAGCAATGGTTCAGCATGTATAAACCCATCACCTACAACACAAACCTCCTCACAGAAGAGACCGACTCCTTTGTGAATAAACTGGATCCCAGCAAAGTGTTTAAGAGCAAGAACAAGATCATAATCCCAAAAAAGAAAGGACCTGTGCAGCCTGTAGGTACCCAGAAAGGGTCCTCAGGATCCTCCGGTCCCTCTACTTCCTCCAATTCTAAATCCTCCTCTGGCTCTGGAAACCCTGTCCGGAAGTGAGCACCCCTCCCTCCAACTCCCCAGCAGCTCCAGAGTGGTGGTTTCCATGCACAGATGGCCCTTGGGGGGTGACCTCCAGTTCTGTATGTGGAACCAGAGGCCTCTTTCCAGCTGAATGACCAAAATTTTAAGTTTTTTGGTCCCACTGACATTAGCCAGGAGTTGGAAGCTCCTAGTGATGCCTCCCTCAGAGTCCTTCCTCATATCCTTCACAGCAGGTTGTGCTGTTCCCTGCCTTGGGAACCAGTGGGGAATTTGGGGTCTTGTTTAAGTGGCCAAATAAGTCTGGTGGGTTCTTTCCTCTCCTTCAACACTCGTGCCTCAATCCCTTAGCACTGATTGGAGAAGTCCCCCAAATAAACCACTGGTTTGGACCCATAAGCATTAGAACTGCCTTGTTCATTCAGGAGCCACTAGCCACACATGACTATTTAAATTTTAATTAGATTATATGAAAAATTCATTTCCTCAATTGGATTAGCCACATTTCGAGTATTCATGCAGCTGGTAGATTCTGTATTAGCACAAAGATAATGAACATTTCCGTCACCAAAGAAAGTTCTTTTGGACGGCACTACATGAGAATATTTTCATATTGCTCTTCCTCAGATCAATTAATTTTTGTTGTTAATGTTGATGTCCTAATTTGACAGATCATAATGTTTCATTAAACCTCTCAAATACACAATTGTACGTTCTTTGTATTCCTTACCACAGATATCTTGCTCTGCTAATTTCTTTTGCAGATTCCTATAAAGTTTGTCTCCCTCATCAATTTCCAGTGAAGTTTCTTGCTTCCAGTTTGGTGTTATGATGTTTGTACATGTACCACAATTATCCTCCTTATTAACTTTTTAAAGATGAGGTGTACTTCTGCTGTACTTTATTCTAACTATTTAAAAACAAAAAACTCCCAAACATTGCTTTGTGTGACTCTTCATAAAGAGTTTTAATGATGCCAATCACTGCTAACAGAAGCTTTCCACCTGTTCTGCCTGCCTCTTCACAATTCTTAGTTGTCCAGCCTCACTTTGCCTGGTCCCTGGCCATCTTTGGGACAAGCAGTCTCCTGCTTTGAACAGGGTGAGCTTCCAAGAGTTCCTTTGGAAGCAAGTTGCAATTCAGAAATCACTTTCCCATTGACATATAGGGGTACTGCACCTCTAGCTCACATTTGCTTAATATTTGACACAAGATATATCTGACATTATCTACTACATTTAATGAAATTTTTACAGAGGAGGTCACTCAGATTTGAATTAGGAATGCCTGTTTATTTCCTCCCTCTACAGCCCTCGCTGTGGGCAGAAGCAAAGTCTTCACTCTACTTCCCGACAGGGAAAGTAGGGAGTCACCCACCTGGACCCAGTTTCCTTGGGTGGCTGCAGTTTTTGTCCTGAAGTCCCAGAGGTTAGAGAATGAAGAGTTCTGAGGAATGAGGTGCAGGGGCCTGTACCATCTGTACTCTTCAATCCCAACTGGCTCACTCTCTTTCCCAACTGCTCTCTGCCCCAGTGATTGGCCAGGCTTTCTTCCTTCGCACTGAGTCTGCCTGCTAATCAACCCAGGGTTTCCCTCTTCTAAACCCACTGGGGAACTCAGAGCAGTCCACAGGATTCTCCACATGCACGTTTGCTCTGAAACATTTTTATTTTGATTGTTGACAATAATGCTAGATATGCATGAAAAAGAGCCTTCGTTATTTCCTCCACCTACCACTTTCAATAGCCCCTAAGGAAAACCAAGGTGAAGAGTTAGCCTTCAAGGATGAGGGCAAGGTCTAACTGGCCGCTTCCCCATTTTTGTAATAGTTCAAAGTCTTGACATATCAGTGCTTGAAAGTTTTGGGGAGCATAAATTGAGCTTCGTGTTAACAGCTCATTCATTTGCTTTAAAATAGCAACATATCTTACCTTTGCAAGCCCAAAACTAACCACTTATAATAAGTCTGGTCATCTAAACATTTGTGTGTGTGTGTTTTAACCATAACATGACTCTGTCACATATTCTCTAGGAGACGTTTTGGCCCTTCTAATTTAATTGTGTAGCTTATTACACTTTAAGCATTTATAAATGTGCAACAATTCATGGAGTGGCAGAAAACAACAGAGAGAAACCAAGTTGTCAAGGACAATAGCTGGAGTTTAGTCTTCTGGAAGTATTTTTCTGCCAAAACTGATCAAAGGAAGAGCCAACAGTACCAGATAAGAGATTCTAGCATTAGGCTTCTCCAAGACAAGCGAGGTTAGAAGGGAGTTGAGAACTTATGTCATCTTCCACTGCAGCAGATATCCTTTTTTTAGTACATGGGGAGCCCCTGAATCACAGCATTTCTAAATCAGTCCTGGATTCCCCAAGTGAAGCAGCAGAGGAACTAGGAGGTCAGTGGTGCTCCTCAAATCTGTGGCAACCAAGCGGGAGTTTTCAAAAGGCTATCAAAGGAGGTGGATTACAATAAGGAAAGGCTGAAGACCTGCCTCAGAAGGAGTGAGCAGTGAAAAGCAGGACTGACTTCACAAAATGCATGATCCAGTACAAAATGAAGATGGGCGGCTTTTGTGCAAACATCAGGAAAACATTATCTCTACAGGTACTAAAATGTCATGTTTTTCCTTTCTTCCATAGACTCTTTCTCCACTTGTTATGATGGTGTTTTTTATTTACTGCTTAATGCTGTTCTAACTAAAAAATGTTAAATTCCTATCATGTATTTTACTGTTTATGTTTATATTGTACAATTCCAGTTTTAAATGAAAATATGAGCATTTAACTCATGCAGAATCACCCAAATTACACAATTTGTATTTTATTGCTTGTGTTTACATACTGTATGTATATATATTTTGTTCTTACCACAGCAGGAGAAACACTGTACAAAACTAGCTCAACTGTTACTGTTTCACTTCTTGGTATTTTCAGCATAAGTGGTTGGCTAACACAGGAATATAACATGAGTTAAAAAGGATATGATAGGGCTCCTTAGTCATTCAAGTTTCTTAGAATGCCATTGCCTTCTTTCTGTGTTTGAAGCCAGTTGGGTTCGCATAGGAGGTTCAGCCTTTTGGGGCTCTCAGAATCCCCCCCTTATTCAGTCATAGATAGAAGATGCTTACTTTGTACTCACTTTGAATCCCTTCAAGCTCTGACACACCATGAGTCCAACAGAGTTCTTTGCTCACAGGTCATCATGAAGGCTACATATGAACAGGGCAGTAAGGAACATTGGATATAAGTTGCACATCTCCTCCTCTCATGTGTATATTCCATTGTCCCATCAGACTTCACTTACAGAAAACAGGTTCAAAGATAAAATAGTGCCAGAAGAGCACTAAACTAAATGTGAAGCCCTTCTGAGTATGGGCCATCCGCCCATGGAGCTGGCCCTGGTGAAGGAGGAGGGGAGCACTTCTGGCAAAAGACCCAACAACAGGAAGTTGAGTAGGTTAAATTGGGAAAAAACACCCATGAAATTTATGTTTTGAAACTAAAGCAATTAAAATGGGAATTGGCTGTATTATAAATCAACTGCCCAGGAAAAAGACAGTATGCTGGAGTCACAAAATGAGAATAAATAGCAGAATGTCTCATGATGCACTGATGTAGTCAAGATTGTACATAAAGTGCTACATCATCATGGTGCTTGCAGGGAAGTAACCAAGCCAAAGATAGGAATGAAAGGGGGCAGCTTGCACCCGATAATCCACAGAATCTAGCCCTTAAAGCTGACATGCACCAATGCCACTAGAATCATGTGCAGAAAGTAAGATACCCAGAACCCCCTCCAGACCTACTAAATCAAAATTTCCAGGAAAGGTTCCAGCTGTCAAGGTTTTTAATCAACTGAAGTGGTGACCATGATGCTCACCAAGCCTGAAATTTGTTACTTAATGAGTCTGGGTGGCTTTGCTTTTATTGCATGGAGAATAATTCAAAATCTGTTTTTATTCCAGTAAAGCATATATAATGACTGGAATAGAAGGACCAAGGGAAATTTTTAGTTTCTCCGTAAATGCACATATTTTTCTAAACCCATTATTATGGAGAATTTTTAACATTTACAAAGATAGAAGAACATAATGAACCCCCATATATCCATCATCCAGTTTCATCAATTATCAACTCATGACCAGGCATGCCTTAGGTATACCGATGTTTACTCCTTCAGTTTTAAGTCTATTCAATTTATCTATTGGTTTTTATGCTAAACTGCTTTATATTTTAGCAATTGCTCTGAAGATTATAATATATGTTAACTTTGTCTTTCCAGTAGCCACTCACAAAGTCCCTGGTAGCTATATTTATCTAGTAAACTCTGGCCCCTTTATTACAGTTGATTAGACACCAGGTGGGTTTCTAATCCAAGTTGACTGTGCTCTTACCCTTGAGATCTTAAGTTGAATTTTCCTATTTTCTTTTCTTTTTTTTTTTTTTTTTTTTTTTTTTTTTTTTTTTTGTTTTTTTTTGAGGCAGGGTCTCACTCTGTTGCCCAGGCTGGAATGCACTAGCATAATCATGGCTCACTTCAGCCTTAACCTACTAGGCTCAAGCAATCCTCCTACCTCAATTTCTTGAGTACCTAGGACCAGAGGTGTGTACCACCTGGTTAATTTTTTTATTATTATTATTTATAGAGATGCAGTTTCCCTATGTTGTCCACACAGGTCTCAAATTCCTGGGCTCAAGCAATCCTCCCACCTCAGCCTCCCAAAGTGCTGGAATTAGAGGCATAAGCTACCACACCCAGCCAGATTTCCTTCTTTGGCTTAAGCAACCCAGATTGGATTCTGTTTTTCCAGCCATGCATTGTCTTGTTAACAGACATGGCCTCCATTATGGAGTTAATTATGGCCATTAAAAGAGCTAATATATAGTTGAGAACTCAGAAAAGTTGGCTCCTCTTTTGCTCCTTCTTTTATAATATGATCCCAACCTTTGTTTCCAGCCATTGACTTTCTATATTACCTATCTGGCCCTGCTCTCCTAAACCACTTACTCTTACCAAAATTCCAGCTTCTTCTCTTCCTATGCCTTTACACCTAGAGTTTGCTCCTAAGGTCCAGCTCCAGTCCACCTCCAACTCAGAGGCCTCTGGGAAGCCCTAGGCTACAAGGAGAGCCCTCCTTTAGGTGAAGTGCTTCATGCCAATACCACTCCATTAACTTTTGATCACCCCTGCCTGTGTCCTCTATGTCTTCAGTGTTGAGATGGTATATTAATCCATTCTCACATTGCTATAAAGAACCACCTAAAGCTGGGTAATTTATAATGAAGAGAGGTTTAATTGATATGAAGTTCTGCAGGTTGTATAAGAAGCACAGCTTGGGAGGCCTCAGGAAACTTACAATCACGGCTGAAGGGGAAGGGGAAGCAGGCACATCTTACGTGAATGGAGGAGGAAGAAGAGAGTGAAGGGGGAGGTGCTACACACTATTAAGCAACCAGATCTCATGAGAACTCACTATCACCAGAATAGCAAGGCAGAAGTTGTCCTCATGATTCAATCACCTCCCACCAGCCTCCTCCTTCCAACACTGGGGATTACAATTCAACATGAGATTTGGGCAGGGACACAAATCCAGACCATATCAGATGGGGACTTCATGTTACTTTGGAAAATCCATTGCTACTTAGTATGGAACCCATGAACCGTTAATAAATCTAAAATCAGTTAATGCATAATCTTGTGCTAAATCAAGAACTGCTTCATACTTCAGGATAGATAGGAACAGATGACAAGCAAAATTGAGAAAAAAGTTAAAAAGCTGTTAATTTAAATGTTTATGCAAATTATGAAAAGACAGTCACTACTTTTTTTTTTTTTTTTTTTTTTTTTTTTTTTTTTTTTTTTTTTTTTTTTTTTTTTTTTTTTTTTTTTTTTTGAGATGGCATTTCGCTAGTGTTACCCAGGCTGGAGTGCAATGGCGCGATCTCGGCTCACCACAACCTCCGCCTCCTGGGTTCAGGCAATTCTCCTGCCTCAGCCTCCTGAGTAGCTGGGATTACAGGCACGCGTCACCATGCCCAGCTAATTTTTTGTATTTTTAGTAGAGACGGGGTTTCACCATGTT
>NW_016107657.1:671021-716043 GCF_001604975.1 Cebus imitator | reverse complement strand
TTTAGTAGAGACGGGGTTTCACCATGTTGACCAGGATGGTCTCGATCTCTTGACCTCGTGATCCACCCGCCTCGGCCTCCCAAAGTGCTGGGATTACAGGCTTGAGCCACCGCGCCCGGCCTCACTACTTTATTTTAAAGGCAGGATACCTTAGTTCAGCCCACAGACCACCCCTGTCATAAAACTGTGCCATAATGAAAGATGTTAGCAATTTTCTAATGTCTTAGCATCCAAACATTGTCTCCCAGACTGCCTCTTGCCACTTAATAGCCATGGCTCAAAACTCTTTTTCTGACAGTGTACCTTTGTGGCTCTGAAAATGGGATTTTTATAATTTCACATCCTTATGTTCTCTATAGTACTGGCACCCAGGCCTTGTCCAATACCATCCTTGATAAATGTAGCGAGCATTATGAAAGGAACCATCTGTCTGGATGCTTTCAGTATCAAACCAACTACAGAGTCTCACATGGATAAAATCTTTTGTGAGCAGGATTCCCAGGTGATAAGGGTGAAATGCAGTAGTGAAAACCAGCCAGAGGGTGACACAGTGAAAACACATCCCACCACCACAAGAACTGAAATGCTTTTTAAAGCATTATTGTAAGATGGGTTTAGCTGTTAAAGATGTGTGTTCTGCCATGGTATGTATTATAATAACCGAGTTATACTCACAGGTCTGATGTGGACTCTGCTGAGGAGAGATTGCTTCTTCTAGATGGGGTATGTCAAGAGAGGAGAGTGTATATTTGATAGTATTGACTTCACATTGAATTCTCCTTTGTGGACAAGAATTCCCAAAACTCAGAACACAATGTAGGCAGGGGGTGGACATAGTGTATTAGACCATTTTCATGCTGCTAATAAAGGCATACCCAAGACCTGGGTAATTTTTAATGAAAAAGGTTTAATGGATTCACAGTTCCACATGGCTGGGGAGGCCTCACAATCATGGCAGAAGGTGAAAGGCACATCTTACATGGTGGCAGGCAAAGAGAAAATGAGAGCCAAGCAAAAGGGGAAACCCCTTATAAAATAATCAGATTTTGTGAGACTTATTAACTACCACGAGAACAGTATGGGGAAAACCACACCCATGATTCACTTATCTCCTAACAGTTCCCTCCTGCAACATATGGAAATTATGGGAGCTACAATTCAAGATGAGATTTGGGTAGGGACACAGCCAAACCATATCACATAGTTTCTTAGACATTGTTTCATATTCTTGTTGGAGGAAACTGCAGTCCAAAGCAATTTTGTACAAAACTAAATTTAACATAAAAACTTCCTGTGTATAAAATGAATAAACAGCAGCAAAGTACATATAAAGGTATATTCTCTCAGACCTGCACTAATACATAGCCATAAACTAAACTAAAATAAAATTTTAAAATTCATTCCTCAATCTCCATCCATATTTCAAGTATTGAGTAATCACATATGTCTAGTGGCTACCATATTAGATAGTCAGAGATAGAACATTTCCAGGATCACAGAACATTCCATTGGGCAGCCCTAGTTAGAGCAAGCATGGCTTGTTTTATAATTTTCAGAATAATTCTGGTGAAAAGCTGTTTTATATTATGCTATACTCAACAAAGAAAAAGGATATTTACCCAATCTTAAGACCTTTTTACCTAAAATACAACATCCTTTTCCGCTTTACATATTACTTTTGCAGCTCACTCATAGGAAAAGCCAAGGATGACTTAACCTGCTGCTATCCATTTTAGCTGCAGAGTGGGCTGTGCAGGTTCTGAGCTTTCCCCATTTGATAGTCAAAGACCCCAAGGCCACCCAGCCTTTCTAGGTCTCTGCACAGTCCCAGTGTGGAAAGCTGTGGGAAAGGAAAGAGCAGGTTCTAGGTCTTCAGGATTTTCTGCATCTTAAAGCAGCTCCTCTCCCTTGCACTCTTAGGGAGCAGGAGGGCCTAGCTTTCGGATCATCCTCATAGCCTCAGAAATAATTGTTCAAGAAATAACATTTCTCACACAAAGGATAAATGCTTGAGGGGACGGATAGCCCATCTTCCATGATGTTATTATTATACATTGCATGTCTGTATCAAAACATCTCACGTGCCTCATAAGTATATACACCTACTGTATACCCACAAAAATTTAAAATGAAAAAAAAAAAATGCTCTGAGGTAACTGGTACTCCCATGAAGACCAGCTAAGTTAAATTTTCTTCCACAGCATAAAGACTAAAAAAGAATATGTTGGAAACCAACTAGGGCAGGGACACAAAGCCTGAGTAGAGTTCAGTGTAAAGGAGAAACCCCATCCTTCAAGCAAAAGCTTCACCTGTGGAACACGCTAAGCACAAGACTAAACCTCTGGATAAACAGCTCACCTATACTGAGGCCCCAGCTCACAGCTTTATACTTTTCGCCTTATTTTGAAAAGGAGGGCATCTCATAGGATAGAGAGAGCGATATGGATGGTACTTGTGGGTTTGTTCTTAGGTCTGTCCTTAAGCTACCACAGGTGGTTCTAGATCCTGGCCACACAGGTTCTGGAACATTGTGTTGAGGCTCTAGAATGTATGTTTATTGAACAACTTAATGTTCATCAGAAAAACTCAATTTTCCTTTGAAAATTAGATTCTACAATAGATGGCTGTGGCCTTAATAACTATCTTCACAAATCATGTTTTTAGGCCATTAAAAAATGGTAAGCCATCTTCAATATAAGTTAGAAATGGAATTCAAGCACAAGACAAATTCAAAAATCTGTCTTACATTTGTTCACAAGCACAAGTCCATGGAGTTTAATTTAACCCAACAGCTAGTGAACTTCTATATATATGTGTGTGTATATACACACACACAAAATGATCGATCAATTGGTCGATGGATATAGAAAGTTCTAAATTACCAGAACACTTGCAATTTCAGGCAAGTTTTTCTTCCAAAGAGATAAATGTTATTTTTTCATACCACCTGCTACAGAGGGGCTAGCTAGCTGGATTACAGCTCATTTCCTTCTACTGAGAGCACATTTCTGAGGATGCATCTTCGTAAATGAGCTGCTTTATTCTCGCGACGTTCCCCATCACATGCCTAATTATCTAAGCCAAGAAAGCCTCTGAAGTTGACTGAATTGCTCTATTCTGTAGCCAGTTTACCACCTGCTGCTGTGTTCTGAGTTCCAGTAAAATCGCCTTGTCTAAATAAGTGTATCATCAAGGATGCTTCTTTACAGAGACTGGATACAATGGCTACAATAAGTTTCTCAGGCAGCCAGCTCTTCCTGTATAACTACCACATTTTTATTCAGTTCTTATTTGAAAATTGGGTTTTAAAAAATTATAATTATTCCCCTAGGCACATGACAAGTGTATTTTGGAAAGGCAACTGTATCTATTTCTTAGCCCACTGCCCTGCCCGAAAGCATCTGGCTGTTCCCCAGTGGGATCACCCTCCCCAAAGAGCAGCGAGGGCTTAAAAAGCATTTTTAAGCAGATATTATTACTAGTGGAGTCTCTCTTTGAAAAGAAAAAAAATTTCTGGTTAGTTTTCTGAAAGAGAAAAAGCCAAGCCCTCTGCTTAGCTGGGCCAACTGAATAGCCCACATACTGCAGCGACCTCTCACATAGTCCAGGAACACCACTGCTGACACAGAGGAACACAAGGGCCGCTATTACCTTGTGCCTCATTTAATGTGCTACCCGTAACATGCTATGCATGCCTCTGGAATATTTTTGAACTCTGAACTGAGATTCCTTTATTTCTATTTCCACCTACACCAGATAACTTATAATAGCAAAATGAAGAGAAGAAAATGTGTTCACTGGAAACTGGCTATCAAGTCTCTCCGATGGGAGTTGAGGCGCTGTGTGTGTCTCCGCGGGCATGGAGACTGACCAGAACCAAAGAGCCTGTGGCATCAAGCCCCGGAGGCTGAGGCAGGAGAATCACTTGAACCCAGGAGTTGGAGGTTGCAGTGAGCCGAGATTGCACCATTGCCCTCCAGCCTGGGCAACAAGAGTGAAGCTCCATCTCCAAAACAAAACAAAACGAAACAAAAACAAATTTATTTTATCACATTTCTGGAGGCTAGCCATTCAATTAATTTTATTGAGCCAAAATCAAGGTGTAGAGCAGGCTGTGCTGTTCCTGCAGGCCCTGTTCCTTGCCTTTTACAGCCTTTGGTGGCTGCCAGCATTTCATGGTTTGAGGCCATGTTACTCTGTGTCTGTCTTCACGTTGCCTTTGGTGTGTATCAAATCTCCCTCTGCCTTTCTCTTATAAGGACACTCATGATTGGGTTTAGAGAATGCCCATATGATCCAGGACAATCCACATATATCAGGATCCTTAATTTCATCACACTTGCAAAGACCCTTCCTTAGAAGGTAACATTTCTAGGTTCCAGGGATTACGACCTTGTTCTGTTAGGTGGCCATCATTCAACCTATTACAGTGGTATTCGGTGATACACCGAATACCAGGTATATCCATGAACACAGAAACAGTGGGAGACATGGACAATGTGGAGGCCACTCACAGACCAGGAGTCTGGAAACCAAGTCTCCTACTCCTAGCCCTTGTTGTTCCCCACTGCCTGCCCCTCCACCCACACTGCATTAACAGTGCACTTGAAAGAAAATAAAACTAGGTCATAAGCCCTCCAAGGCCCTATGTACCCTCCCGCACCATCCCCAGATCCTTATTTTTTAAACAGAAAGAAAAAAACCTTAATATTCCAAAGAAACCCAAATCCAGACAGCTTTAACAGAAAAGTGTTTGCCTGCCTTTTCTGGCAGTTTCGTAATTTCAATACATATTAAAACATAGGTGCTAAGACACAGGAGCAAGAACATCTGTGGTAATTCCCAGGCAGATGAGCAATAGCATCTTACAAGTGTAAGGTACTCTTCACTTTCATGCTTCCTGAAGGTCTTTTAAAAAAACATCCTGAATTAAAAATTGCTCATAGAGGCTGTCAGAATGAGTGGCATCAAAAGAGGAAATAAGCAACAGGAAAACATCCTTCAGTTTCACGAAAAATGAATGAACCACTAAGTTAAACGATGCAGATTGATTTTTCTTATAGGCTCTTCTAGGCCTTTTTGATGGATCTGGTCCCTCAGTGGATTTGAATAATCCAAGGGGAAGATCAGCAATCCACAGCAGACGGTTCTAGAGCTCCCGGTACTTGCTGGCATAACCTGACTGCCCCTTGACATTTGTGGACAGGGCTCTGGGTTCACCTCTGACCCACCATGTCTGTCCTGCCACTGAGCTGGCAGGCATTTCTGTGGGTGAAGAAAACACAGAGAGGTGGCAAGAGCTGGCCTTTTATACCACTTCCGATGTTCCTTCCATATTTCTGGGGATTTTTCAAATGTTCATTTCAACTCTAAATGTTTAGTGAGGGACTTGCTTGTTGCCACCTTCTGGCTTTCAGGGCAGGCAAGGAAGTGACACAGATCTCAGGGCACACAGCATGAGGGCAGCTTTGCTCAAACATGTCCTAGTCGATCAGTTACTTGATAGTAATTAAAAACCAATTCTGTCACGAGGAATTATTACTGGTTTTGCAAAGTTCTCAAAAACATCATCTTCAGTCTCTAACTCCCACTCCACCCCCCCACCAAAAAAAATGAGAGAGAGAAAATATACCCAATGGTTTCCATTAGAATCAGGGGGAAGGAGATGAGAAGATCTTTTAAACGTTCCAAAGTCCAGACCACACTTCACACCAATTAAACCACAATCTCCGGTGGAGGGACAGAAATATTAGTACAGTAGTTCTTAAAGCACCCAGGTGAGTCTGATGTGTAGATTGGGCTGGGAACCACCACCCTATCTTATTCCCATACTACAGTGGGATTATTCAAGATGCTGGGCCCAATAAATGAGACCCCTTTTACTTAGCTGTAAGCAAGAAATTTGTTGACCTTGCTTGCTGCTTCTGAGAGCTTTTCAATCCTAAAACAAAATTAAGATTAGGTTTATTCAATCACCTCCTTCTGAATGTAACCTTCCATTCCAAAGCAACAACTCAGCAGAATACCAAGGACCCCCCAGGAGGACATTGACATATTTGTTCACTAAACAGTGTGACCAAAAAATGCAGCTTCCTTTTGTCTGTGCATCATTATCTCATGTAATACAAATATTCCAAATCTGCATTCAGTGCCAAGCAATAGGCAAACACTCACAAACCATTAAATCATAAGCGGAATATTATTCCTGTTATTTAGAAGCATATGGAAAATAACTATTAATACCCTATATATTCTTTTCAATAAGGTGATTAAATAAACTCAACAGTCTATAGTATACAAACCCAACTCTTGCAACTTCCAGGCTCTCCTGGGGTGTTCACATCCATCATGTACTATTTGACAAATGACTGCTTCAGCAAGCTCCCTGTCTCTGTAAGTGGGGTTAGAGCAGAGAGGGGAAGACAGGCACAGAGTCCTATGGGGAAAATATATTATCTTTGGCTTTTTAAGCAATGCTACTGCACGTTGTCTATAAATCACATATCCCCAGATACAGGAATGCAGAGTCACAGAGGTTTTAAAAGTGGGACAAAGATGGAATTAGTGACCTGATGATTTTTCAACCCCTCGGAATACCTGCTGCAATGGTTTTCCTTTCCCTGTTTTCAGAGGCAGAGGTTCTTCATAGGGAACCATGCGACCCCAGGCCAAAGGGGGTCTGTGGAGGGTGTGGCCACCATCTGGGCCTCAGCCCCCTCAGTATTGCTCTGCAGTTGCTGAGAGCCCCTTACAGCGCCTTCACCTCTGACCTCAGCTGTCGATGACCTGTGCTTGAGAACCATGTATAGTCATGGGCCACAGAACAATGATTTGGTTCACAATAGAGCACATATATGCCAGTGGTCTCATAATATTATAATGGAGCTGAAAAATTCCTATCATCTAGTGACGCTGTAGCTGTCATAACAGTGCACTGCACTACTCACGTGTGTGTGGTGATGCTGGTGTAAGCAAACCTATTATGCTGCCAGATGTATAAAAGTGCACAGTAATGTCCCAGACCTTCATATTCACTCACCACTCACCTGCCCAGAGCAGCTTACAGTCCTGTAAGCTCCATTCATACTGCGTGCCCTATAGAGGTGCACCTTTTTTTTTTTTTATCTTCAATACTGTAATTTTACTGTACCTTTTCTATGTTTAGGTATATTTAGAAACACAAATACCAGTGTTACAACTGCCTACAGTATTCAGTCAGTAACATGCTGTATAGATTTGTAGCTTAGGAGCAACAGGCTATATCATATAGCCTAGGTACATAATAGGCTATACCATCTAGGTTTGTGTAAGTATATTTATAATATTTGCACAATGATGAAATTGCCTAATGAGACATTTCTCAGAACATATCCCCATCATTAAGTGATGCATGACTATATTAAGCATGCAATTCTGAGGCTCCCTGTACACAAATCTTTAAATTTCCATTTTGTTTTGGTGATTTAGTACATTTTTTGAGAAAACGATTTTTTACATAGGAGGCCAGTGAGTTGTGGAATAGTTCAGATTTGTAAAATGCTACTCTCATTTTTGCTTCCCCATCACAATGGGGCAAAAGAAACCTTATCATGGGTAAGGTAATAGATGTTAGATTAACAACAGCTAACACATCCTGCAAGAAGGACCTAGGCCCAATTACAAAAGGACTTCCAAAGAGCACAGTGATGATGCTACTCACTCTATTAACAAAATACAGCCCCAAAGGATCTGAAGGCCGGTCCAAGCAAGGGTGCTTCTGATGACACTGAAGAGTTCTGCCATTCTGAAGAGGCGAGCCTGTGGAACTGCTGCAGGTCCTGCTCCCAGGAGAATAAAGGTTTCTCATGATGGCATTAAACTCTATTTATTTAGTATTTGAAACATGGTGTACATTTATGTATTTGTATAAACATTTGGTACATCTAAAATCCACAACTGGTAAACAATCTGTGCTTTCTTTTGTGTACAAGTTTGGGTTTACATCTGGATATTTTGGTGTTGTGGAGACTCAGTCTGTGAAGCTAATCAAATTGCCTCATATTACCGTAACAACTGTGAAGGAAGTGATTTGCTCCTTAAAGGGGCTGTTCCTTGTCCAGAAAAGGTGTTACACTTTTGAATTTGAACTAATAAACCAGTTGTGTCACAGAATCAAGAGAAATACAGCTGACACGATGGAGTAGGTATGTGCAGGGGACTCCTGGAGATCCAAGTCAATGCGTAGCAGGCAACACAAGCTGCGCAGTGATACTGGGATTGATTCTCCCTTTTCAAACCATCGGATGTTAATGTCAAGTTTCCCCAACCCCACCTGGAGGGGTTTCGTCTGGCAAGAGCTTGCCTTCTGCTCAGCACACTCCTGGGGGTACGCCAACAAGTGTCACAGCTGCAACTCCGAGGTGCCAACCAAGCCCAGGGCTCTTGCTTCTTCTGGTGTCAGGCCGCTCTTCAGGGTTCTTCGCACTGCAGCAGTGGCCACAGGTCACAGCCAAAGGGATAAGAAGAAAAGGGGTATCAGTAGCAAGGCACAGGGCAGTCAAGACTCCAGTCCCCCCTTCTCCCCAGGGACTTCCAGAGAAGCCAGAGGGTTCATGCTCTGTAGCCCCCTGCTCTTCCTGAATTGCCCTGCAGTCTGTCTGCCAGGGCAAAAAAAAGTTTGGGGCTACACAGGCTGTCCTAACGATGCCACAGGTGCTGACTTGGAGGGCCTAGAGGAGGGGTGGGGGCACTTATAAAAGAGGAGAGAAAGGAGGAGAGGCTCACCCTCACAAGGCTTCTGAGAAGAGGGTGCAAACCGCGGAAGTGCAGAGGGCAGGAGAGACCTCAGCATGGGCACAGTATGAGGAGTGTATCAGAGCTAGGAAGGTGATTCCAGAGCAGAAGAAAATGCAAGCTCCACTAATACTGATGAGATGAGGCAACCAATGCCTAGCGAGGGGATCCACAAGACCCAGCAACCTCACAAATCCAAGGGAGGACCAACGATAGCTGGGGACATGCTGAAGAACCATGGCCCCACAGAGCAAGTTCATGAAGCCAGGGCAAGGGGCAGCAGTCAGGATGAATCTCTCCATGAGTGCTGTGGGTCTTAGCCTCAAGTCACTAAAGGGCCCCTACAGACAATAATTAAAATAGCCAGAGCCTCCTCAAGGAATGGAGGCTAAGGAGCAAACTGCCAAACTTATTCTGCGTGGAACTGGTAGCTGTTTTCTATGGAACACATGAGACTTAAGAAGGGCCAATGAGCATTCTCACTGAGGGATTACAATTGACAACTGGAGGGATGCTCAACTTTAACTGACTTAGAATTGGCTTGTGTTTAGCTTGGCATGATGGTATTCCCACTGTTTAGTATTCATCAATTTCAGCATCAAAATATAGGCTGGATAAGGGTAAATGAGGAGGTAGCTGCCACACCCAAGACAAGTCCTTTCATTTGAAAGCATTGCTAATTACATTTTTCTTAATTTACAAATTGTATTTGACCTACTCTGTGTTTCTTTAAAGGTCACACACAGTTTGGGGTATTCATTATCTGAAGAAAAATGTTATGGATCTGCCTTCAACCTAAATCCCAAATCAGCCAGAGTTCCTGAGATGATCAGGGCAGGCTGTTGATCAAAGTTTGGAGAGAGTAAGCTCACCGTAATGTCTCCCCATTTCCTTTGCCAACTCCCCTCATCCTCTCCTCAGAAGCCAGGGCCCACATCTTGCATCTGTAGGCCACACCTCATGGTCTAAGCCTCCCCATCATCCCCTGAACAAAAGCTCACCCAGCCTGTGGACAAAAGATCTGAAAGATCTATATCGACGGCAGAATCAATGGGGACTAATATCTATTAAGAATAATAAAGGGCTCCTTTGCTTCCAGGAATCATCACTTGGAACAGGAGTCAACATCATATCTATCAATTGGTCAATCAACAAGTATTTTATTCAGAACTCATTAAGTATACTCAGCATTTAACTCAAAGAATCAAAACACAGACATCAAGTACGGATTTTGAGAGAGACATGGGATATGTGGTGAGGGGTTCTCTCAAATCATGCCACTGTACACTAGCTTGGACCTTTGAGCCAACTATTTCCAAGCCTAGCTTTGGGCCTCAGAGCCATCTATCTGGAGCTGTTCTTGCACTAGCTTCTCCTTCCCCCACCCTCGGTCCCATGGCCTCCAGACTGAGCGGCTGGCTGAACCAGACGAAATGTTTGGCTCCTGAGTCTCAGCTGGAAGCAGATTACATTCAACTGAGTAACAGAATTTGTTCTATGGGGCACCAGTAAAAATACTAGTTTGTAATAACCTTTTATGTTCTTTAAACACTCCTTAGAGTGTTTGTCAAGATAACTTTAACAGTAAATAAGATAAAATATCTCTCTTGACAAGAAAGACCTCTTGCTGAGACTTCTTAACCAAGATACAAAATACTGCCTAAAGAAGTCCATGCTGGCCAGGTACAGTGGCTCATGCCTGTATTCCCAGCACTTTGGGAGGCTGAGGCAGGTGGATCACTTGATATCAGCAGTTTGAGACCAACACGGTGAAACCCATGTCTACTAAAAATACAAAAATTAGCTGGACATGGTGGCATATGGCTGTATTCCCAGCTACTCAGGAGACTGAGGCAGAGAATTGCTTGAACCTGGGAGGTGGAGGTTGCGGTGAGCCAAGATTGTGCCACTGTGCTCCAGCCTGGGTGACAGAGCGAGACTCCATCTCAAAAAAAAAAAAAAAAAATTAAAGAAAGAAAAGAAAAAAGAAAGCCATGCTGCACTAGCTAGGCATCTTAAATTATCTTAAATTTCACCAGCCACAGAAGGTGGTGTGGACATCAGTCTATGAATCTTTGTGCATTTAGGTATGTATTTTGGCCAAATGACTACAAAAGACCCCACAGACATTTTACCCATGAAGGTATTTATAGATGCTTAACACTTCTGTTTGCACATTTGCTTTAGTTCAGTCTTATGGCTGGGAGGTCCCTGGCTCAGCCACCATTCAACACTGTCCATTATGCCCTCCTTCTTCCGAGTGGAGTCAAAATGACAGGGCCAGATGTGCTCCCTGGGACATTCTTTTTTCACATAAAAGCCTGTCCATTATATGCATAGGTTTCCCAAATGGAAGGACGTTCTACAAAATAATGAACTGGTACTTTTCAAAAGTATCAAGGTCACAAAGTGCCCCCACAGATCAGAGGAGACTAAGCAGACATGAGGGCTACACGCAATGTGGAATCCTGGGTAGGATCATGGAGCAAAAATAGGACCTTCATGGAAAAACTTGAAATCTGAATAAAGCCTACAGTTCAGTTAATAGTACTGTACCAATATGAATTTGCTGGTTTTGCTAAATTGTCCTAATATTTTTGCAACTTTTCTGCAAGTTTAAAATGTTTTCAGAATAAAAATTTGAAGCAATAAAACACAGGACAACAACAAAAAGCAGGCATTCCCAAATCTTGTTGACTTAAATTCAACTTCTTCTTCTTCTTCTCACCCCCAACACACTGAGCCAGAGTCTCTGGGAGAGGCCAGGCACTGCATTTGAACTTTCCCTGGGTGGTCAGATGGCCAGGTTTGGGGACCCTGGCTTAAATCACTGCCATCTGAGATGCAGGGAAAGGCAGGGTTTTCAGGACAGTGACAGTCTTTGCAGTGACAAGGCTGAAGTCTCCTAGTTCCATCTAACCCTAGATGAAGTTCACTCAGGCTGAGAGGGCACTCAGAAATACTCAGGGCATTAGGCACTTTCTGCCATCACTGACCTGGCTGTGGCTTCCTTGGCCTTGCAGAGCCCAGCCCATGCCCTCCTCCTGTACCCGTGGCATTCAGTACTCCTAAAGACTGTGTTTGGGTCCTAGGTAGGATCTGAACAGAAAGCAGGTAGTTAAAATGCAAGCACCAGCTGCCGCCTCCTGTGACTCATGCTGAGGGTGGGCAAAGGGAGAGTTTGCCCTGAAAGGAAAAGTAAGTTCTCCCCATTGTTTTCTGGGAGAATGTACCTCAACTAAGGATAGACAGGCAAGGCAGCTCAGGAATCTACAGACTCAGAGTTTTCCACAATATTTTAAGTTCTGGGCAGGACAAAACTGCCTTCCCCCTTCCCAGATTAAATCGAGAGTGTCAGCGCTCTGCCTTGGGTATCTCAACAATACTAGCCAAGTGCTATGCTGGCAATGCAGGCTTTATATGCACAGGCACAAGCATTCTGGGGGTAAAAAAAAAAGACTGGTGAAGACTGGTCTGGGCTACTAATTGTAGCAGGCCAGAGTGAAGTAGACGGTGTGGTGGGGAATAAGGGGGGTGAAGGGAGCAGACGGTTGGGTAGGGATGTGCACAACAGACCCTAAGCACCTTCAGGCAGCTACGAATTCTCACCAGCAGCTTGTCCGTTGGGCAGCAGTGAGACACAGCCTGAAAGGGAAGAAAGGTGGTGGGAACCTGTCATAGATGCCTCGCTTAACCCCACAACTACCCTGGGAGGCTGGCGCTACTGCCTTCATCGTTCAAAAGATGACTGATAGTAAGGCCAGGTCACTGACGTGAGACCCAGTCCTATCCCTGTTGTGTGCATGTGTGCATTCCTGAGCATGGAAATGGATTCCATTTGAACTTGGCAGCAGGAATGATGAAATACTGTAACATCCCATCGATTAGGTGCATAGCACCTTCCTGAGCACCACCATGGGAACCCTACGTCTCCCCTCCAAAAGGCTCTTGGAGGCAGAAAAGACAGGTTCTTGGATTCGTCCTTTTACTGCCCCTCCATCCTTTTGAACCTGGTACTCAGATGGGCACTGGGGGAGGACTTAAAGACCAGCCTTCTCTTTAATGTGCCAGTATCCCTTGTTTGGGAGGGTGATTTGTCTAAAAGTGAAACAACCAGAGAGCCATGTAATGTAGTGAAATGCTTCAAAACTCTTCCTGTATCTGTCTCTCTAACCCCGAGGCTTCCACCTGAGCCCTTTCTGACTTAGCATATTAGTGTCCTGGCCTCTAGCCTGGCCCTGCTCTGGAGCAAGGGACACCCTCTAAAGGGCAGTGACTCTCCACCTGGGTTTAGAGAAGAGACCTCGGTTCTCTCTTGGACTTGCTTTGTTTAACTTCTTGTCCTGTGTCTTGTGCGCATGCGTAGTTGCCCTCAGCTGTCTTTACAGGAAGGGCCAGTCCATCTATAAACAGCTCTAGAAATCATTTGCTACTGAAGATCCTTCAGTAGGGTAGAATGTGGGGGAGGACACGAGGTAAGGTGGATCAGCCCTTTCACAGGCTAGAGATCACCTGGACAATTGGAAACATTTTACTCAATGTGCCCCTGATTGGCACCAGCTGGGAGAGCGGTTGACCTGAGCCATGGGAACCTGTGAATTGATTACGATGTCCTTGGCTATCCCAGCTGACTGCAAAGTTCAGGCTTTGGTGGGACATTCGGTATGTGTCGGCCCAGTCACCAGCATCAAACGTGAAAGCAGACATTTAGTTATCTCTGCTTGCCTTGTGGGCCATAAATTCCAAGGTTATGGAATGGATTCTGTTTTGTTTCCTACAAAAGCAGAACTATTATTGTCTTTAGCCAAATGAGTTATGGCCCAAATATGTTGGTTATTCATTATCCACTTGCTTCATTGCCATCATTAAACAAATCAAATACAGCACTGTTTCACCATGAGGCCCAAACCGCAAAACTTCACATTGATTTTGCAAATTGCTTTTTCTTGTTCCTTTAACCTCTGTGAAAAGCTGGAGTTTATCATCCCTTTATAAAAGAAATCAAAGTCTAACTTCCTCCTTCTTAAATTTCTGCTGATAGCGCCATTACTAATAAATTAAGCCTGTTACAGATAAACACATACATGCTGTACTGTACTTGTTATAGTAACTGTGTCACAGAAAAAATGTGTTTGGCTAAATAAAAAGAGTAGACGGCTGTTTTGCATAAAATCAAAATGGAAACGATACCACAGGAAATTATTTTATGTCAACCACAAAAACAGGCAAAACAATCTCTCTGGCCAGATTGAAGAGGAAAATTAATTATGACTGTGTTATTGTGCCCAGTGACATTATGAGTCTCTCTAAGAATTTGGATCTCGGTAGACCAGAGGATGGGGCCATGCAGACTTGGAGGAGAATCACATGCTCTGGGCTTCCAGGGACCCCAGGCCAATGTCCCATGCTGTCTCCTGTCTGAGGAGACAGCTTCCAACCCTTCCAACCCTCTGTCAGGGTGCCATGCCCCTGATGGGATGTCTCCAGCTTCACAAGGTTGAAGTCTCCTAGTTCCATCGAACTCTCCAACCCTCACCCTTGGCCCACCTCTTTGTGGCTCTTCCCAGCTCCTCCCCATGGTGAGCTCTGCACTGAGGCTGCCCATGCCAGAAAAACCAGGAGTTAACTGGTGCATGGTTCTTGCCATGTGGTGACCTTGAAGTAACTATTGGCCTCCTTGAATGAACTAAAAGGAGGCCAATAAAGGGCAACTACTTACTCAGGAGGCTGAGGCAGGGAAATGGCTTGAATCAGGGAGGCAGAGATTGCAATGAGCTGAGTTCGCACCACTGCACTCCAGCCTGGCGACAGAGGGAGACTCCATCTCAAAAAAAAAGGGGGGGGGCAACTACTGGAATAACCTACTTAAGACCTCAAAAATCCTTTTGGAAGTTTCATTTCAAAAGCTATTTAAGCAGATTTCCTATCACAAAAACATGGGCCAATGATACGGACAAACCGTACACAAAAGGAGAGATGCAAATGGCAATAGGCTCAACCTCCCTAGAGTGAAGGGAAATGCAAATTAAAACCATGGAAAATGTTATTGCACACCCTGCAGATCAGCAAAAATGGAAGCGCTGCCTTGGCCTAGAGCAGCTGAGATGTAGCCCAGAGCATGAGTGTGGATTAGCCTCACCCCTTGGGAGAAGAGCTTCCACGTCTGGTCTCATGCCCCGGTACTGTTCATCTTATTATGAACACGAATCACCTGGGGATCTTGTTAAATGCAGATTTGAATCAGTTGCCCGGGAAAGGGGGCCCATAAATCTGCAATTCCAACAAGCCTCCAGGAGATACTCCTATTGTCTGGGGTCCAACTCTGAGTTGCAGGCCTCTAGCCAAGTTCTTTCGCAAGTGCACCAGGAGATGAGCAAAGAATTCCTGACTGAGAATATAGCAAAATATCAGAAGAAAGCAATGTAAAGGCCTTAGCTATTGATGATGGAATCTATAAACATATTCTCGAAGATGTACAAGCCAGTCTCCCTGAATGATAGTTTTCCATTTAAAAAGTGAAATAAACATAGTGGGGAGCAGAGGAAGGCATACAGTGAAGAGACAGCTGACACCTAATGCCACTTACCCAAGAGGCAGGGACCCAGACCTCAAGCCCTCACCCCTGAGGTTCTGCAGTAGTGGGCATGGGTGCAGCCCAGATATCGGAATTGAAACACCTCCGCAGAACATTCTAATGTGCATCCAGGGTTGAGAACCACGGCTCAAGAGCCTTGTTACTCACAGTGTGTTCCAAGGGCCAGAGGCATTAATTTCATCTAGGAGCATGTCAGAAACAGACTCTTGGTCCACCCGTCTTACTGAATGGGAATCCCATTCCCCACTCCCCACCCCATCCCCATCTGTACCCCCATCCCCACCTTAAGTGTTATTTTCCTTTCTTGGGGAAAATTCTCATCAGAAACTGAAACAGATCATAGGAAAGGAACAGGGGACCACAGGAATGTGATTAGTGTTCTGTACCCTGGAAACACACATGTAAATGGGCCAAACAGAACCACTGGGTCCAACATACACAGGCCACACCCTGGTCGCCTCCTGTGTGAATCTCAAGGGTAGACAAGTTTGGACTCCGAATTTGAGCTCTTACTCAACTCCCTGCCTACCTGGACTCAGCTCCTTTCACTTTTGGGAGATAACTGGAGGAAGCACCTGGCTTCCTTTCCTTGTCACCAACCCTCATTCTCAGAGGCAAAGCCAGTGGAGACTAAAGCAGCCTCTAGAGTGACCCAGCAGCCGGTTGATTGCTTTTCTGAAACACTTAAGGCCACAGCTCATTCAGGGAGATGTCAAAGGAGCCACAGGATCCTGTTTCCCTACAGAACACTGTTCCTGAGAGGGTCAGACAGAGGCAACTCCACACCCACGAGTTGGGTGGGCAGGAGCAGGCAGTAGGCTCAGACCAAAAAGGAAAATCAGTCACTTTGATTTAGTTGAATCCTCTATCTGGTGGGAAAAGGAAAAAATGGTCAACCTAGGCCACGTCAAATATTTCAAGCATCCTAATGACCATCAAATCACTTGCTACCCCTGGTTTTTGCCTTCATCATGCTCATTGGCAGCGATAAACCCAGGGTGGGGCCAGTCTCCAGTCCCGAAAGTACCCCCTGGTGCTGGGTGCAGGGCAGAAACATGGCCTCCAGCAGAGCATCTTTCGGGGGACTTGATGATGGGTTCCACTAGTACTCAGCCCTGTATACCACAGACACTTAAGGGCCTTTCATACCTTCCTGGGAACAAAGTACGATTTGAGA
Organism: Cebus imitator; assembly: GCF_001604975.1. Lineage (NCBI taxonomy): Eukaryota > Metazoa > Chordata > Mammalia > Primates > Cebidae > Cebus > Cebus imitator. The sequence goes on along the minus strand of NW_016107657.1, from coordinate 699,499 downwards.
GAGGCCTGGCCACGAATGGCAGATACACTGAACAGATGTAGCTGTAGCTGCCCTCCTCCACAATGGCCAACGTTGATAGACAACCCTAAAACCTTCTGTGGATGAGTGTAGGTAGGCACTCTGAAAGCCACTGACAATTCACCGGAGCCGAGTCTCCACCTTTCTTGGTTCACACAGAATGGGAGGGCAGATCCCCGCAGGGGTGAAGACTCACCCCTCCTTTAATGCACTCACAAGATTTCCGGTTGGCCCGGGATCGTTTCCTCTCCCTCGGCACCACTCGCTGACTGGGCACTTGGGTGGCTGACTTGACGATGCGGTCCATGATCTCATCAGCTGCATCATCTGTGACATTGGGTGAGTCATCAGTTCCCATAGTCCAGGAACTAGTGGATCCTAAAAAATTAAACAGCCAGAGTGTACAACATACTCAGAGAGAAGGAAAATACAGAAGAAGATATGCAGCACTATTCCTCCAAGCAGCTGAGTTCTTTCAGCAACAGACCACAAGGAAGGCCAGAGTTAGAGTCCCAGAGCTAGTGACAGATCCAGAGAACTAACCTGTCCCCACTGCAGGGAGCACTGCTGTCACTTGTGACTCTGCGCTGCAGGCTCTGAGAAAACCCATATGTGGGGCACTTATTTCCTAACACCCTGTAACGCAGCGATGTTCTTGTCTCTCATTATATTTAACTCTCCACCCCAGGTGTGTTGTCTTCACCTGCCAGGTCCTGTGATCACCTGAGGGCAGATGACCCAAGCCACACCCTGCTGCACAGCCATCAATATTCAGTGATGCACATCCAGTAATGCAGAGACCCACTGAGGGTCTTCTGAGTCCTCTCTCTGTCAGTAATTGTATATGCCTAGCGAATGTCAACTGTCCCTAACTTCTCACTAAGTAGAAAGCAATAGATTTTACAATACACAGTTTATTTTTGAATTATCTAGCTTTTAAAAATTGTAACAAGATTGCCATCTTTAAACAGGAAAGGGTCATTAACCTAAATTTTTCTCTGGTATATTCATCTGCTCCCTCAACCACATTTTCTGTAGTTTATAAATAACTACATGTTAAAACAAGTCAGAAGAAAGCATCATCAAAACATGGGTCCCAAGTACAGTCACCCCTTAGTATACAGAGGGATTGGTTCAGGACCCCCAAGGATACCCAAAGCTCTGCATACTCAAGTTCCACAGTTGACCCTGTAGAAACAGTATACAGCCCTCTATACATATGGGCTTCACATCCTGCAAATACTCTATTTTTGATCTGTATTGGTGAAAAAAATCTGCATGTAAGTAGATGTGCTCCATCAAATCCAAGTTGTTCAAAGGTCAACCACAATGTTAAACAGTTAGAAATTAATGCCAGTGTAATACATCCAGAACTACATCTTTGTCATTGATTAGCTTCCTTGTGAAATCTCTTCTGTACGACGGTGAATATATGTTGCTGCAAGAGGAAAGATGGACATGCTCACGATTGTTCACTTCTACCACATGCACTTCATTTTATAGTACATGCATAACAACTTCAAAAACCTGTACGTAAGAATTCTCAGCATCACGGCCTATGCATACAAGTACCCCCAGCCTGACTGAACTACAACAGAGGCTAAGGAACTGCCAACTTTTCCCAACTTGAGGGAAAAAAATGTTAATAAACAGTTAAAATGTCTGAGTTCTCCCACACTGATTGTTTTCTAAAAGTTTTGGTGCTTAGAACCACCTGGCTGGTAACGAATGAACCAAGAAAAAATAGATATCAATGGAAATGATTGGGAACAGTGGATCACAGTTCAGTGGACTGTGATTTTCATATATGTGTGTGTAGCTGAAATATTGCTAATAGTACTGAGCTCTAAGGTAGTCATAATTTCTGTTAGTAAAATTCATGGCTGAATTAAATACATAAATATTTCATACTTTGTAAAAGGTGGACCAAGACTCCAGGTGCCCTATCACCTACCTGCATGTGTGTAAAACCTGTGGCTGTGGAACAATGATGTTTTCAAATGGTAAGATTTTTGTTGGCGGTGGCTCACGCCTGTAATCTCAGCAGTTTGGGAGGCCGAGGCAGGCAGATCACTTGAGGTCAGGAGTTTGAGAACAGCAACAGAGTGAAACCTCGTCTCTACCAAAAATACAAAAATTAGCCGTGCGTATTGGTGTGCACCTGTAGTCTCAGCTATTTGGGAGGCTGAGGCAGGAGAATCTCTTGATCCCAGGAGGCAGAGGTTGCAGTGAGATGAGATCTTGCCACTGCACTTCAGCCTGGGCAACAAAGTGAGACTCTGATTTCTGTTATTGTTGATACGGTTTTTAAAAAATTTGTTTTGCTTAGCTTTTATTATTTTTTAAATGATAGCATACCTACAGCATGGGCACATGCAAAATCAGTAAATTGTACTTTTTGTGCTTATACCCAAGGGAACTTGATCTACTTGCTCTTATTGGGCCAGTTTTTTTCAGCATTTAAAAAAATAGACTCTTTTCAAAAATAAACTATTGAAATTGCTGCTGAATGTTTCTGCATTCTCAGTCAACGTATTCTAATTGGAAGTAAAAGGCCTCATAATGCCACAGCTCTTAGACTAGGCCTTTGCAGACTCTCTGAACAATGAACAGAACAATCAATAGTGCAGTTGTGTTTTACCAGCAATTTCCTGTTTTCTCTTTTATTTATTGATTTATAATTCTCTACCTTAAAAGGCCAAACTACCTTCTAAAAACATACAAAGCTCAATAAATTGTCTTTGCTCATACTACATTTTTTGAGCACTGGGCCAGAAATGAAGGCATCTTCTAATCTTCCCTCTGAGATTACCTGTACTTTTCCATCTTACACAGCCCTAGGGATCTTTTGTCAACGTAATGTGTCAGGAGATGCTTAAAGGAAACATCTTGCCATAGGTCCAAGATTGTCAAACTCAGTTTTATGATGACTTTATTTTCTCATGACTTAATTCCTGGTTCTACTTTATGTCCACTCCTCTTGGTTCACTGCCTGATTACCATTATTTCCATTTTTCCTAGTCATGTATATATTCCTCTTCCTGGAACCCGTGTACCCACATTGTAGCCATCAGAGTAATACTGCACACACATTTTACATACCCAAGGGACCATGTGTTAGTAAGTGTTAGCAAGACATTTGAGATGGGGTGGAGAGGATAAAGCATTCTAGGCTGTAATAGCACAATATCACTTTACTTTTATTTTTCTGAAACATGAAAACTGAGGCTTGAAAGAAAACACTGAAATTTGTTTTTCCCCTTACAGAAATCTAATCTAAAGAAATAGTTGACAAGGAAAACACTTACATCAAAATGCATAATCAACTGTTTTAATGTAAAAAAAAAAGTTTGCTTTCATTTCTGAAAGATAATTTCCCTGAAGATAGACTTCTGTGATTAAAGTTTTTTCTTTTGACAGTTTAAAGATATCATTCCTTTTTTCTGGCTTCTAGTTTCTTTTGAAAATTGAGTCATCATTATTACCACTGTTCCATAGGAGGTACTCTATCTTTCTTCTCTGTTTTAAAGAGTTTATCTTCATCTTTGTCTTTATTAGCACTGGGTCCATGGTATGGTTCTCTTTGTACTTACTCTTCTTGGATTTGCTACGTTTCTTAAATATGTTGGTTGATATCTATCATCAGTTTTGGTAAATTCTCAGCCATCTCTTCAAATATCTTCAATCTCTTCAAATATTGTTTCTGATCCATCTTTTTCCAGTACTCCAATTACACGTTAGACCATTCAACTGTGTCCCTCAGATCTTACATTTTGTTCTATTCTTTCCATTTTTTCTCACCATGCCTCTGTTTGTAAATTTTCTATTAACCTGTTTTGAATTCCCTAATCCTCTTTTGCTGTGACCAATCTCTGTTTAACCCATCCGATGGGTTTCTTATTTCAGATATTTTATTTTATAGTTGCAGAATATCCACTTGATTCTTATTTATAGAGTCCAATTTGCCATTGAAATTATCTACCTTTTTCCCCATTTGTCTTTTTCCCGTTTAGTCTTTAACATTTATAATGGTCATTTAAAGTTCTTGACTATAGATTTCAACACCTACAGTCCCATTCTAATTCTATTCCCTTTCATATGCCAGAAAAGATGACCACATGTTGTACCAATTCAGCAACATCTTTTCTCTCCATCCACTGTGCCCGGTCAAAGTCCTATTTTAAAAGGTAAACACCAAGGTCCAACATTAAGATAGAAGAAAAGAGAACTGGAGTCAGTGCACTGCAGTCACATGAAAAAACCAGTCAGTAATTTAGCAAAAAAGACCAAAGTGCCAATCTGCTTGGGAATCCCATAGAAATCCTAGAGTTCTGGAGCACAGCCTGCAGGTCCCTTTGAGGTCCTCCTTGGATAGTAGTTTGTGGTTCTTTGGTTCATGGGAAACTACAAGCATTCATATGTGTTATGTGGTATTAATTCATCTTCTTCTCAAGAAAACTCAGAGATGCATTTATTTTCTCCATTATGTTGAAGTTATCATTACTACCATTATTTCTGTATATTTAAGAATGTTGACAACAGCAAAATTCCAAAAAGCACTAGTGAGCAAAGGCTATTAGAAGTCACTGAAGGGCTTCCTCAGGTTTCTCCAGGCTGCGGACCTCCAGATTCTAGCTGCCTCTCTGCCTGCAGGTTTACTAGAGCCTATGAAAAAGCCTGGCGGGTGCTATATTCACTCATTACTGCATTTCTGTGATGTGTATGGCAACCCATAAACCAGTTTACCTGGCATGCCATTTTACTTGCTCCCCAGCATAATTCCTACTAGCACCCACTTTCACACTCCAAAGCATCCTAGCTTGGACAAGATTAGATGGTTTCTTCCAGCTGCAGGCATAGCTTGTGCTGAGCAAACACCGAGAGAAGAAAGCCTGTCTCCAGCAGTTGATTCTCCTTAAAGCTCACCATGTTTAGTAGGTCTAACTGGGGTCTCTGGAGCACATGGAAGAGAAAGAGCAGCCTGGTGATCGGGACAGTGCCTGGAGGACAAGGTTTCTGGAGGTGAATGGGAATGGGGCAGGCAGAGGATTGGGCATCCTGAACTGAGGGAGCAGCATGAGAACAGCGGGGACTCTGGGACGCGCAGGGTGCTTGAGAAATGCGGTGGTGACCCTGCAGGATGAGGGAAAGCCAAGCTTGGGAGATAGGACAGCACCTGACTACAGGGGGCTTCCAAGAACTGTGTGAATGGTGTGGCCTTCAACCTGCAGGCAGAGAGGAAACCTAGGAGGGTAAACAGGTTATCGGGCCAGACAGGGAAATACGAGGAAACATTCACAGATGTAAAATGCATCTTAATCCTTTCAAATGATAAAAGCAAATCTGGAAACTGGAACTTGTCTGCCATTTGGAAGTTTCAGTTTTGTCTCTCCCTAAGGATGCAAAGAAGGGACAAAGGGGTCATGCTTTATGCAGAGGCTGGCAACCTTGCCCTGTGTAGTAGGTGTTTCAGGCTCTGTGAGTCCTACAGTGTCTGTCACAGTGGCTCAATTCTGCCAAAGCAGCCACAGACACTACACAAATGGATAAGTATGACTGTGTCCAAACAAAACTTTATTTCTAAAAGCAGGGGGAAGACTGGGTTTGGCTTGCAGGCTGCAGTCTGCCCACGCCATCTCTCCTGCAGGAGGCCTCCCCAGTAAGGATTCTCTCTGTGTAAACTGAAGTATTCTCATTGGGAGTGTTTGCTTTTGAGACAAAGCTATTGAAGGTGAGTCACGAAGACGCTAATGAAGGAAGGTGTGTGGTTAGGTCAGCAGTGGAATTCCTGGGGAGCTGAGGGCCAGTCGCAGCTGCCGACTGCAGCCTGCGATAGGGACCAGGCCCCACTGGAGTGACCAACCTGAGAAGACAAGACGAGCCCTGCGCGGCCAGGAGTTACCTCGGCTTGCTCGGCTGCGTGTACGGATGCCCAGCGCGGGGGCGGCGTCCTCCACGGAAGGGGACGAGGTTTTCAGCACAGCTTTCATGTTCTCGTGCTCAGCCGCGTCCTCTGCATAGCTCAGACCCTGCGGCTGGCTCGCGGTCACCGGAGAACTGCTGGAAAACTTGCCGGACTGCAAAACCAAGGGGCAGTTAGCAGGTGAGGGAGACTCCGCAAAAAGCCAACTCAAGCTTCTAAAACCCGTGGTTAAGGCAAACCTCCTCTCCTCTGTCTTGTTTTTTTTGTAGCACATTCATTATGGAAGTCACTGAGGTTGTTAACTAATGACAAAACATCTGTGCCTACAGGAAGATCTAATATGAGACAGAAAAGCCCCTGGCCCAGAAGGACCACCACCCACTCATCCATTGTAGCGGGTCTCTCTCACTCACTCAGATCCCCTCAAAGGTTGTCTGCCAGGAGCAACTGGCAGTGGCTCTGGGAAGAGGTAAAGCCAAATGTGTTTCTAACACCAAAGCCCTGATATGAGAATTGAAATGAAATATCCTTGTTAACCAAGCATATTGAGCTTCATTTTTTTACTTAGTGTCAGGAAGCAGTTATATTTTTCTTAAGTATCACTGATGATGGTAGAATTACAGAAGTGGGATTCAATCACAGAAGCCCAGCATGTTAAGAGCTGGGAAGAATTCTTCTAGACCTAGTCTCACCTTGCTTTTATGAAAAAGGAAATTGAGGCCCTCCAAGAATATGTGGCTTGTCAAGGGCCCCAAAAGAATTAGTGTCAGGGCCCAGAAAACAAGACACAAGAATTTATGCTGACTTTCTCTAACTGAACAAAAAGTCAGGACATATATATTTTAAAAGAAGTATGCTGGAATGCCATAGGTACACAGTACCAAACATCTAGATGAAGAACTAAAAGTCAGAAGAACATTTGCAAAGAACAGCTCAATAGATTGCTGGCTTCCTTTTTCACCAGTGTCTCTGCCACAGCAACAGGGTTGGGGACACATCTGTGGCTTGTAGCATCTACGTGGCTCTCTCCTCATTTTTCAGGGCCAATTAGCGCCCCTCCCCCTTGGTCTCTGGTTCTCACTCCTGCATCCAGGGTGTGGGGAGGAGCCCCTGCCATCCAACACTGCATGCGCATTGGCCCAAGGGAGCCATTAAGACCAGCAGAGGAAATGGGCACACATCAGAGGCTGCCTACTGGCTGGGGACAGAGGCTCTGGCCTGGCCCTTGGCCACTGCCCCACTTCCTCTTTGATATGAGGACTCTTTATGTGGTTATTCCAGAATCCAGTTCTCGTATTTAAGTTGCCAAAGGAAATTTCCTTGTCTACTTTTCCAGCAGCAGAGAGAGACCTGCTAAACCTGCCACTTGTGACATGGTTACTGATTAGCCGGGCTCAGGGACAGCTTGGAAAATGCATTTAACCCTTCGGTCCCTGGCACACGTGGCATGATGAGAGCCCTGCCGGGTGGTTAGTGATCACACAAAAACCAACCAGAAAATGTCCATGCATTGTTTAAAGCACTGAACGGTGCTAACACTTCATGCTGATTATGTTAGGTTAAACCAGGGCATACAGGAGGTGGTCAATGTGGCATTCTTCATGTTCATAAACGGTCATACCTCAACTTCCTCCTCGTCATCAGTCTACCCGACAGGACAGGACAGGATGGGACAGGACGGGACGGAAAAGACAGAAGGGATTCTTAGAAGGCACAGAAGTCGGCAAAGAGATCATCTCAATGTCACATAAAATTCCAAGTAAATAAATTGGTCACTACAACCAGGACACATCCTCTTGAATTGGGAGCCGCCAGGTCCCACCCTCCTGTCCTCATCTGGACACTCCTTGCGTGAACTCCAAGATTACCTGTAACCAGAGTCAGGAAGGACTCACGGGGCCCTGGGCCAATCTTCTGGGGCTGGCCCTGAGGTTAACAGTCAGCTTACCCAATTCCCTGACCACCACAGACCTCACTTGCAGTTCTGCAACCTGCTGGGAGTGTCCTGCTCTGTGACTCATATGGCTTGGGTAGGCACGTCCTTATGGACCCATCACTGCCCAACAGTCACCAAGGCCTCTCTAAGTGGACTGGCTTCCGTTTGCTGGGCTCTACCTGTCACCAGCTGGCCCTCCCATCCTACCCAGAGCGCAGGATCCCTTCCCGCCCAGGTCCCAGTTCTGGGCTACCGCTATTCCTTCCACATGCAGGCCAGCCAGGACAAGCAGGACAACTGCTCCAGCAGCCTGTTCACATCACTCCCTCCTCGGAAGCATGACATTAACTTTTGTTTCAACATCTCACCTGTTTCTCATGGTGGCCACCTGAACTGACTCTCCGGACTTTTAATTACTTTAGCACTAGATACACGTCTTTAAGTGACTTTAAACAAAATATCCCTTTTCTAAAATGAATTAGAGTGAAAACTCATGTCAATCTCTTGATTGTAAATTAAACACACCTTTAATTTAGGAGTGTCCATGAGGTTACAGGGCCAGGCCAGCAAATCAGATTAGTGTTTTGGGAATTGACTACACTTTTGGAAGTCAAAATGACTGCTGCTTCCAGTTCATCACATTCCACATTGCCTCACCCAAATGGCATTGTGACAAGAGACAACAGTCCTGTCCCATTACTCTCTTCTTTAAAAAAAAAAAAAAACATACAGTTTATTTATATAACCTGTATGGTTGGGACTTTTTTCCAGCAATTCGCCCATGTTTAAGGTGTTACATATATAAAATCTTGGCCCTCTCAACATCCCTAAAATTAATAATCATTCTTTTTCTAGAGGAGAGGAAGCTGGGGTTGAGTGAGGCTAAGGGTATCACCCAGGATTACTGCTGCCCTCCAACGTGGGAGCCCTGGGGGACCAGCCTGGGTTCTCGCAGCCCACATCAGGAGCGTGATGACCGCAGAAAGGCTGTAGTTGCCTAGTGTTGCCTTGTCTGTGTCACCATTTCCTCTAGGAACAGCTTTGTACACAGGATGAGAAGTTAGGTGCTCACTGATCCTAGCCTGGGGGGACCCCTGGATGATGAGAAAGAAAGCCTTCTGAAGATCCAGAAACAGGGGGAGAAGAGGGATAGGCACTCAGGAGCTGGTGCGTGGGGTCTGCATATTTTACCCTCACACCTCTTATCTCTAAATGCCACCACTTGCATCCTCATTTTATTCAGCAGGTACATTCAAGGTGACTTACTACAAACAGTTTTCTCTAAAATTTCTTCCAGCTCCAATGTTCAGGAGGTCCATGATTCTAAGTCTGTTGTCTGGCTTTGTTTTCAGTGGTTTGAAGCTGTGTATATGTTATTTTTTAACCAGCTGGTGATGACCTTGGGATATAAGCTTGTCTTTCTTTATATTCACATCTTCCTTGGTGTCCGGGGCACTGCCGGGCACACAATGAGCCCTTAATAATTGAGAGTTGGAAAAATCCAAGGCTGTGTATTTCTCCTTAAGGGACAATATCCTAATCTTCCAGCAGAGGGCAATCTTTCCACATAAATGATGCCACCTTGGCCATTAAAAACATGGACTAGACTGAGAATGAAGCCTGACCAAGCCTGTACTATCCAGATTTTAATGGGAATTTAAATATTTTTGAATCAAACTCTAGAAACATTCACCTCTGTTTATGATTGGGAAAGCCAAATGTTTTCAGAGAAAGACAGAATTTAAAAATTAGAGGGATCTGTAAAAAAATCTCAAGAATTTAGCAAGAAATTTTGATGTGCCCACACAACTACAAGCATATTGGGCTTGTATTTTTCACCCTCCAATGTGTCTTATAGTCACAAAAATAAGCAATCTCTTTTTTAGGCTTTCCAAAAATAATACGGTGAATAAAATGTGGGCCACAGCTTGCCTAACATGTTTCCTGAGTTGCTGTCCTCCAAGGGGCTAAGGATCCTACTGAACTCAAATTTCAAGAGAGGAGACAGAAGACTCTTGGCTGATGGCACTGGAATTCCGCACTGGTTGGGTGGGGGGTAGAGCTGTAGGAAGGGCTCCTTCTGCAGAAAAGTGACCTGAGCACTTCCTAAAGGTTCAGACAATTCCAAGAAAACAAGGAGCTTACGCAAAGGTGGATATTAAGAGAAATGATTAGCCCAAGTTTCTTAAAATTACAACAAAATTGGTAATTTAATGCATCTGTCTTTCCCTGTAAAGTCATACCCTCAGGAATGTGGACTTCTAGAGAGCAGTAACCAAGTGTCCGCTGCTTGGTCTACTACATACACACATATATGTGCACATAGGGCAGCCTCAATAAGGTCTTCCTAATTGGTTTTCTTCCTCCCCGCAAAAAATCTGCCTGACTAGGGTTCAGTTGAAGCATGTAACTGCCCAGGTGATGGCACGCCCTGTGGCTTAATCCTTTTCTCATTCCATTCCCTCTGGCAGCATTACATATTGCCAGAAGTCAGCGTGCTACTCAAATGCATGCACAGATGGGAGAGATCCATGGGCACCAATCCAAACCATGAAAAAAAATCATAGAGTCCTTCAACAGGTTCCAAATATGACCTGTCAATATCAAATAAGACGACTTTATTATCATCAAGTCTGTTCAAGAAAGAATAAATAGTGACTAAAGGAGGATTCCCAGAAAATTGCAGCCTTTTGCCTGGAACTGACCTTACAGTAACAGATGAGGTTAGTGAGATACCAGCCTGGGTTTATGTTTCATAAAGGCACATTAAGGAAAAGGAAACTGCACTATGTATCTCTGTTGGTGTCTGGCATCTTCATGCATCCCTTCACCCTCCACGTTATTGAGCATCTGTCATCTGAATATTCACTGCCCCCCAAGACCTGGGCGGGCTTGGGGCTGAGACAGGAGAGATGGGGAAAAAGCCCCAAAGCAGGGGAGACATGTAAGTGTGCAGGGGCGCCCCAAGGTGCTCTACGGAAACTCTTACTGGATTCACTGTCCTCTGGGATATCTTTCCACCCTGATGCCCTGTGATTCAAGGGACAGCTGAGAAGCCATTAGATTATAACTTTGAGCAATCACATCAGTTTATTCAGATGCCCAAAATGGGGGGTCCATGTGTCAACTGGCTGGGTATACAGAACCATTATGATGCATAAATCAATTCCCCAATCAGCACATTTGTTTTTCTATGATAAGTGGCATTATCTTTTACATTTTTCTTGTCTTCTTCCAACTTTACCCACATCACAGAGGACAAAAATAGAATTAAACATTGAATGTCATCAGCCACATGCAACACACCAAATGGCTTCCATGTTCCTCTTCTAGCCATACGTTCTTAACTTTACATCACCTAGGTCCTTGTTTGTTACATAGCAGATTTTCACAGAAATGGTGGAGGAGTACTTTAAGAGCACTTTTTTAAAAAGGGAATTTTTTTCAATAGTCAAAAAAAAAAAAAAAGCACAGCTTCCTAACTGTGGGGAGGATTTCTGATTGATCTTACTTTAAAAATGAATGACAGGAGAGGGACTGTGTGAAACTTACATCGGTGATCATCTTCCCTCTGGTCTTATTTCTCTCTCTGTGGTTGGCCCGTTTCTGCTTCTGCTGCAAAACCCTTTCCCTGGTTGTGCGATACTCTAGTGCAAATTCACTAATGATCCTGCAGAATTTGTTTATGTTCACTTCCCGAATTGCGTAAGGTGGATGACCCATAAAGAGTAAAAAGGAGTGGAATCTGCAAGGGAAAAACAGTAATGGCAATGACTTCAGTTTTAAGGAACAAAAATTATTTGTTCAAAATCTCTCAGTAAGGAACCAATGTCAGAACTTAAATAATAATAATAAGAAGAAACCCATAAGCCACACTCTCAGTAAGAAGACATTGTCCTTCATTCCTGGGGCTTTGAATTTAAAGAGTCTTCTCAAGTGAAAATGCAAACAGAGGTTCAACTCACTTTCCCACTGATGGAGGTAATATCTAGGAGGTAGGACTTCAGCAGGTTACTTTTTCACTTTGCTTATCTGTTTTAACATTTTTCTAAAACGTATATGTAAAACTTTTGTAAGAAAAATGTCAAAGTAGTATTTTACAAAAATATTGCACCATTTTTAGATTATATGAGAATTGAATAGGAATAAAGAAATATGGCTTAGAATTTTTTTGAATGAATACTTAAAGTAGACATGAACATATTATGAATAACATGTTAATCTATAGTTTGTAAATAGATGCTGTTTTCTGAGTAAACATTTTGAAACATTTTCTTGCAATATTACATATAATCTTAATTTAATTAGGAAACACCAAATAAGCAGAAAATAAATTTATTTTACCTATTTAATTTGTAAATAAAAATTATTAGACATTATTTAAAATGTTGTAAAAGAAATTACATGAGTAAGAAAGTACCCAATTTTTAAGTCATCAGGAAATGAGAAAGAACACACAGTGGGAGACAGAGGGAAATCTTTACATGGAACAAACAACATTATGTAAATGTACCACTATTTATGGACAAAAAATTTTTATTACTCTACTTGTACAGTTTGAATATGGATTTTAAAAAAATAAAGGACACTAGCTTGCTCTTTTTGAGAACGATAATGAAGTAAACATAAATTTGCATTTAAAGTAAAAGGGCCTAAACAATGCTAACTGAAACTACCTAAGTCTTAGAAGAAAACAACCTAGGAATCTTCATGACTTTGAATTAACGTTTTTAGATATGATACCCAAAGCATAAGCGACCAAAGTAGATAAACCGGACTTCATCAAAATTAAAAACCTTTGGCTTCAAAGGACATTATCAAGACCAAAAAGACAATCCAAGAGATGGGAGAATATATTTGCAAGTCCTGTGTCTAATAAGGTAACTGTGTCAGAATATATAAAGGAATCTTACAACTCAACACTAAAAGACAAATAAAAAATGGACAAAGGATTTGAATAGACATTTCTCCTAAAAATACATGCATATGAACAAGAGATACATGAGAAGATGCTCAGCATCATTAAGGAATGCAAATCAGAACCACAGGGAGACACCACACACACCCACCAGGATGGCTGTAATAAAAGAGACAGGCAAGAATGAATGTTGGTGAGAATGTGGAAAAACCGAACCTTTGCTACAGTGCTGGTGGGAACATAAAATGGTTTAGCAGCCATAGAAAATGATCTGGCAGTTCCTCAAAAAGATAAACATAGAGTTATTATATAACTTAGCAATTTTTCTCCTTTGCATAAAAAGAAATGAAAATATCTGTACACACAAATCCTTCTACACCAAAGTTCATAGGAGCATTATTCATAACAGCCGAAAGTAGAAACAACCCAAATGTCCATGGACAGACACATGGATAAACTAAAAACAGCATTTCCAAATTAGGGCCTGGGCAACTGGCCCCATCACCTCTCTGACTTCATCTCTCATGACTCCAGCTACACTGGACTCCTGGTTGCTCCTTGAATAAGCCCATTTTGGGGCCCCAGACACTGTGTGTGGTGTATAGGAGCCCTGGAGGGACAATGAGGCTGAGGAGCGGAGAGCCTGCTGGGCCTTGGGGAGGGGTGAGGAGGCCACTCCACAGGAGAGGACGACAGACCCAACAAGGTGTCCAGTACCAGCTGTTCCCCATGTCTAGAACATTTTCCCCACTGACAGCTACATGGACGGCTCTCACTCATCTCACAGATCTCTGCCAAATACCACCTCCTCTAAGAAGCCTTCCCTGACCATCCTGGGTAAAACAGCACCTTTTAGTCACTACCTAGCCATTTATACCCTTAATTCCCCTTCCTAGCTCTTATTACCACCTGCCATTATATATTAGATATATGATATGATATTAGGATAGGATAGCATAATATAACAATTATTCAAGATCTGTACTCAGGGAGATTTGAGGGGAGAATCCATCAGCCCACAGTTAGCTAACCACTTCACTTCCTTCTAATATATCAACTTTCTGGGTCCTATTTTATATGTAAGTACAACCCAAGGTTTCTTATCCTACACTTTCTAGAGTATTGTTTTTTGATACACAGGGAATTCAAACTTTGAGGCAGTAAAACTTTTAAGGAATTTTTGTCAGTTGAGTTTGTAACTTTTAGAATACATGATAGGAAGATCTTGTGGTTGTGGGCAGGCTGGCCTCCCTAACCAGTACTTCAAAGCACAAGTCAAACATCCTTGATTGGTTCTATCATCTGCCTCTGACTCAAGCCTGCCACTGAGCAGCGTGTCTGGCCCAGAATGGGGAGGGGTGGACTTTGGGCAATGGCACACCAGTCTTGGTGTTTGTCTTCTGCCTATCTCTCCCCCTAGAATGCCAGTCCATTGCTGTAGTTTGCTAGGTTTTCCAGGAAAACTTTTGATATAATTAGGCTTTGTCTTCACCCAAATCTCATCTTGAATTATAGTTCCCATAATCGTGTCATTTAGGGATCAGGTGGAGAAAACTGAATCATAGGGGCAGTTTCCCCCATTCTGTTCTTGTGATAGTGAGTTCTGATGATATCTGATGGTTTCATAAAGGCTTTCCCCCTTTCCTCAGCACTTCTCCTTGCGGTGTTATGTGAAGAAGAACATGTTTACTTCCCCTTCCACTGTGATTGTAAGTTTCCTGAGGCCTCCCCAGCCATGCAGAACTGTGAGTCAATTAACACTCTTTCCTTTATAAATTACCCAGTCTCAGATATGTCTGTAATAGCAGAATGAGAATGGACTAAGGTAGCTTTCTTCTTTTGCTCTCCCCTGTCCCTCTCTATGCCTTTCACAGTGCAACTGTAGCCTAATGGATCTACAGGAGTGAGTGGGTGGGTCTGTACATCCACAGAGCACAACAAGATAAAAGGAAAGGTTAATATGACATTTAAGAATCAAAGACAAAATAACATGATTATCTCAATAGACACAGCAAAGGCTTTCAATAAAATTCAACACTCTTCATGTTAAAAACACTCAATAAACTAGGTATTGGAGGAACGTACCTCAAAATATTGTAAAAGCCATCTATGACAAATCCACAGCTAATGTCATACTGAATAGCCAAAAGCTGGAAGCATTCCCTTTGAAAACCAGCACAAGACAAGGATGCCCTTTGTTACCACTTCTATTCAACATAATGTTGGAAGTTCTGGTCAGGGAAACCAGTCAAGAGAAATAAATAAAGGGCATTCAAATAGGAAGAGAGAAAGTCAAACTATCTTTGTTTGCACACGACATAATTCTGTATCTACAAGACTCCATCGTCTCAGGTCCTTCACCTGATCGCTTCATCAAAGTTCCAGGATGCAAAATCAATGTACAAACATCACTAGCTTTTCTATACACCAACAACCGTTAAGCTGAGAGCCAAATCAGAAAGGCAATCTCATGCACAATTGCCACAAAAAGAATAAGATACCTAGGAATACAGCTAACCAGGGAGTTGAAAGATCTCTATCATGAGAAAATACTGCTCAAAGAAATCAGATGACACAAATAAATGGAAAATATCCCATGCTCATGAATTGGAAGAATCAATATCATTAAAAAGGCCATACTGCCCAAGGCAGTTTACATATTCAATGCTATTTCTATTAAACTACAAAAGACATTCTTCACAGAACTAGAAAAACTGTTTTCAAATTCATACAGAACAAAAAAAGAGCCTGAATTACCAAGGCAATTGTAAGCAAGAACAAGGCTGGAGGCATCATGCTACCTGACTTCACACAACAGGGCTACAGTGCCTGCGACGGCATGGTACTAGTACAAAAACTGAGACATAGACCAATGGAACAGAATAAAAAGCCCAGAAATAAGGTCGCACACTGATGACCATCTGATCTCTGACAAAGCTGACAAACACAAGCAATGGGGAAAAGACTCCCTATTCAGCAAATGGTGCTGGGGTAACTGGCTAGCCAAATGCTGAAGATTGGGCCCCTTCCTTACACCATTTACAAAAGTCAACTCTAGATGGAGTAAAAACTTAAATGTAAAACCCAAAACTATGAAAACCCTGGAAGACAACCTAGGCAATACCATCCTGGACGTAGGAACAGGCAAAGATTTTATGACAAAGACACCAAAAGCAATCACAACATAAGCAAAAGTTGGCAAATGGGACCTAATTAAAGAGGTTCTGTACACTAAAACATACTGTCAACAGAGTGAACAGAGAACCTATAGAGTGGGAGAAAATTTTTGCACACTATGCATGTGACAAAGGTCTGATGTCCAGCATCTTTAAGGAACTTAAGTTTACAAGAGAAAAATAAACAACCACATTAAAAGTGGGCAAGGGACATAGATACTTTTTTAAAGAAGACATACATGTGACTAACAACAATATGACAAAAAGCTCAACATCACTGATCATTAAAGAAATGCAAATCAAAACCACAATGATTTGCAGTCAAAATGGTTAATTATTAAAAACTAACAAAATAACAGATGCAGTGAGGTTGTGGAGAAAAAGGAACACTTATACACTGTTGGAAGGAGTGTAAATTAGTTCAACCATTGTGGAAAGCAGTATGGTGACTCTTCAAAGAGCTAAAAACAGAACTTTCATTCAACCCAGCAATCCCACTACTGGGTATATACCCGGAGGAATATAAATCATTCTACCAGAAAGACACATGCACATGCACATGAATGTTCATTGTAACACTAATCACAATAAAAAAGACATGAAATCAACCTCAATGCCCATCAATAACAGACTGGATTTAAAAAATGTGGTATATATACACATGAAACACTATGCATCCATAAGAAAGAACGAGATCATGTGTTTTGTGGGAACATGGATGGAGCTGAAGGCCATTATCCTTATCAAACCAACACAGGAACAGAGAACCAAATGCTGCATGTTCTTGATTATAAACAGGAGCTAAAGGATGAGAACTTATGAACACAAAGGAGGAAACAACAGACACTGGGGTCTACATGAGAGTGGAGGGTGGGAGGAGGAAGAAGAGCAGAAAAGGTAACTATTGGCTAGCATGCTTAATACCTGGGTGATGAATTAATTTGTACAACAAACCCCCATAACACGAGTGCACCTATGTAACAAACCTTCACATGTACCCCTGAACCTAAAATAAAAGTTAAAATAAATGCAGGTTTGAACATCCAAAGCAAAATTTTCTTAGCCAAGAAACAGTTTCAAAAACTAGGTTTCACCTAAAGAGACAGCTAATTGAAACTTTTTGATCTGAAGCCAAAATATAAGTATTTAGGCTAATTTGCATGACTAAAATGATCCCACTGGTTACCAGCTATAAAGCCCTGAACTAGGGTTCTTCTTTCTGTGCCTCAGTTTCCCAATGCATTAAGTTAAAAAAAAATCACAGCTATGATCCTGAGGACTGTTGGTGGGAGGGGGAAGGAAAAGTAAGGCACAGCCCTTGGGCTCCCAGTCCTCCATCTCAGTTTCAACAAGATAGTTCTGTTTTAATCAGTACTACATACAGGGCTTCAGCTAAAGACTTCATTTGAATCCAGGGTTCTACAGTTTAAATACTTTGGATTGGCCACTTCCCTTTAGCCCCTTTTACTACCCACACCAAAACCACAGTGAACTTCTGGTTCCTCCTGGTCATCCCCAGTGAGATGTGGACAGGTGAAGCAGAGGCAGCCATCATCCAGGTGACCAGCTTACCAAGGAGAATGGGACAATCAGAGCAAATACTTTATAGCTTAAGAAATAGAACTATCGCCGGGCGCGGTGGCTCAAGCCTGTAATCCCAGCACTTTGGGAGGCCGAGGCGGGTGGATCACGAGGTCAAGAGATCGAGACCATCCTGGTCAACATGATGAAACCCCGTCTCTACTAAAGTACAAAAAATTAGCTGGGCATGGTGGCGCGTGCCTGTAATCCCAGCTACTCAGGAGGCTGAGGCAGGAGAATTGCCTGAACCCAGGAGGCGGAGGTTGCGGTGAGCCGAGATCGCGCCATTGCACTCCAGCCTGGGTAACAAGAACGAAACTCCGACTCAAAAAAAAAAAAAAAAAAAAAAAAGAAATAGAACTATCACCAAACTGAGTTTTTATATGTCTAGGATAAAATGGGTAACATAACCAGGCTCAATAGCTTTATAAGACGTTCATAAAATTACTCGTTTCATGACATTCCAAATAATAATTGGTTCTCTCTCTCTCTCTCTCTCTCTCTCTCTCTCTCTCTCTCTCTGTGTGTGTGTGTGTGTGTGTGTGTTTTTAATTGGGAATTGCTTGCATCATACAAAGCATGGAGGGCAAAACCAGCTCACATTCCCTGCTTCTTTGATTTCAGCAAGAAATCTGACAAAGTCTCCTAAAAGTTCCCTTGAGGAAGGCAGTACAGTCAGAAAGTTAGATAGAGTACAGTCAGGGAGATTTATAGTTGAACAATTACATTCTAAAAGAACTGATTAACAGATAGTTGTCAACCTGGAGGGAAGATTCTGCTCCTTATTTTTGCCCTGTCCAACATTTAAAAACTACTGCCATTTTCTTAGTGGTCTAGATGAAGACCCAGGGAGTATGATTGTTAAAGCAGAACTGACACAAGCTGGGAGAGGGCTTATGTGCAGATAAAAGTATCAAGTTTTAAAAAGTTCTTTATAGGCTCAAGGAAGGTGAAAGAAGGAAGTGAGGAAAGAAGGGAAAGGCAGGAAGGGAGGGATGAAGGAAGAATGGGTGAGGATCCATCAACTGTGTTCTGTGACAAAGCAAAGAAGAGAATATTAGCACATAGCAGGAAATGTCCTGGCTTGGGAAGTTAGAAGACCCAGATTCTAGTCTTCTGGCTGCCACTACTTTCTGGTGGCACAGCCCTGGACAGCTATGGGTCCCAGACCCCATTCTCCAAGTGGGAAAAACAAGGTCACTGGGGTCTACATGAAGGTGGAGGGTGGGAGGAGGGAGAGGAGCAGAAAAGATAACTCTTGGATAGTGGGCTTAATACCTGGGTGAATTAATCTGCACAACAAACCCCCATAACATGAATTTACCTATGTAACAGACCTGGAGGGAAGATTGGATATAGTTATATAAAATATAAGTATTTAGGCTAATTTGCATGACTAAAATGATCCCTCTGGTTACCAGCTATTAGGTAACCAGTGTCTCCAGGGTGCTCTTGCATCCTATGACTCTGGGGAGAACTGGTTCAGAGGACAGTAGTGTGATAGAGCCTGGACCTCACTCAGGTAGGCTGTGACACAGAGCAGTTGTTGTAGGATCCACTTCTGGAAGGTCCTCCAAAGACCAGCTGCAGATCAGGTAAAGGAGGAACTTTTCTAACACAGACCTGCCTTGCAAGGGAGTGTCCTCTCTATAGGTGAAGTTCTTCCAGCAGATCTAGAGATGCAGGGTTCAATTTGTTAGGAATCTTACAGGTGCAATTCCTTACAGGTAGGATTTTTGATGAAATTATTTCTGAGATTCCTTCCAGCTGTGAGGTTTGATGGTATTATATTATTGTGTAAGAACAATTAAGTATCCATGAAACTGTTAAACATTTGTATCATCACTGTAATTGCTACGTACCAACAATGTACAAAAAAACCCTGTAAATTTAGCCTTCAGCTATTAATTTTGCAGTATACCATTGTATTGATGTTTTTATAAGTTCTCAATCCACTTACCTGTTGATTATCCTTCTATGGACAATCTTTAAAATTATAATTCGCTCTGCACAGTCTTTCAGGAACTCTGACATCCGTTGCTTTAAAACTGGCTTCATTTCATGTTTTGCAATTGCCTTGAGGTGATCCCATGAAGCCTTGCATCTTCTCTCCATCTGACATAAATTATCCTGAAGTTGATCAAAGTCAACCTGAAAATCAGAGTGCAAACACTGCAAACACACTGAAACTGCCGGACACCAACCTGAGTTGGGAGACCAAACTGACTCCGGGAAGAAACAAACATCAAAACCAAATTCGCATCTTGAAATACAAACATATTTACAGCCTAAAAATTATTCACATGTGAATTTGTCATTATCCTGACATCACCTTATTTAGTGATAAAAGTGTTCTCTAAATGAACCCAATACATGTGTCACCTTTTTTGGCCATATTTGGAAATAAATCTTTGGCAACTGTAAATTAAAACATGATATCAAGGAACCCTAGTACAAGATGAACTGAGTAGATGTCTCATAAATTTTTTCAGAGCACTCTTATTCTTCAGAGATGATATTTCTCTTAAAGTGGAGAAATGCACCCTAGTCCTACGAGGATGGCTCTGCAATGCTGGGGGCCAACTAATAGGCAGCCAGCTTCTTCGTGATGATCTCCTTTATAATGTGAGTGACAAGTTGTTTTACTCACCTGCCCACCCGTCCCTAAGCCAGGAATTGAACATAAACACAAATGCTGAATTAGACAACTCCCTGTTCTCAAGGAGGCTGACTATACACACAGGTGATCCCCAAATTCTGAAGGACGCACACCCCCGCCAGGCCCGTGTGTATGCTTGTATGTGGGTGTGAGGGTTGCCACAGATGCATATCACACATGCGAGGGACAGATGTGACAGAGCACTGGCTGTGTATTCAGGGACCTGCAGACAGGCAGGATTGCCAAAGCAGCCTGAGAGGAGGTTTTCAAAGGTGACGATTTTACGGAGTTTCCAAACTAAAAATTACATAAACCAGAGAGTTGTTTAGTCATGAAAAAAAGATATCAAAGGGCCATAATTTAACAGAGGGATGGAGAAAGAAACTGAGAAGGGGCCAGGCGTGGTGGCTCATGCCTGTAATCCCAGCACTTTGGGAGGCCAAGGCGGGTGGATCACGAGGGTCAAGAAATCGAGACCATCCTGGTCAACATGGTGAAACCCCATCTCTACTAAAAACCCAAAAATTTAGCTGGGCATGGTGGCGCATGCCTGTAGTCCCAGCTACTCAGGAGACTGAGGCAGGAGAATTGCCTGAACCCAGGTTGCGGTGAGCCAAGATCGCGCCATTGCACTCCAGCCTGGGTAACAAGAGCGAAACTCCGTCTCAAAAAAAAAAAAAAAAAAAGAAAGAAAGAAACTGAGAAGGGCAGTAGAGGAGGAAGAAACAGATTAAGTGGGTAAGCTGAAGGGAGGGGACTGAGGTGGATGGAAAGTAGTTAAGGTGAGAAAGGCTAGGTCCAGCAAGCAAAAGTCAGAGCAGCAGGAGGGTGCGCGGGGGGTGAGAGGGAGGTGCGTGGAGGGTGTTGCTTGTTGTGGGGGTGAGCGGGAGGTGCGTGGAGGGTGGGGGGGTTGGGAGGGTGAGTGGGAGGTGCGCAAAGGGTGTTGCAGGAGTGAGCGGGAGGTGCACTGAGGGTGCAGGGTAGGGTGAGAGGGAGGGGCGCGGTGGGTGCAGAATGGGGTAAGCAGGAGGTGCCTGGAGGGTGTTGGGTGGGTGAGGGAGGTTCGAGGAGGGTGCAGAGGGGAGGGGCTGAGCAGGAGGGGCGCGGAGGTGAGTAGGGGCGTGGAGGTAAGCCTTGATGCCTTAGGGGCCACTGACAGAGGCAACTAGCAGGGCCTGCTGAACGCCCACAGGGGACTTGCTGGAGTGAACTCAGACCTCCAGGCCCACCCTTAGAAGGACAATAGAGGGGAACAAGCCCACAAAGGTGTATTCTGTGAGAGGATCTGTGGCACCAACAGCATAAAGACACGCAGTGTAATGTCTGGCAGGAGGCAGAGAGGAATGCAAGATACCGTTTAACTACTGGCCTTCCTGATGCTAATGCATCAAAAAGAGAAAGTTAGTTTAGTCAGAGCTCCGGGATTCGGGTATGCAGGAGTTCACGGCACTTTGAGGAAAATGATTTGTCTGAAATCAAAGGGATCCAGAGTCCAGATAGGAAAGGCTTGGCTTTCTCATGATACAACGAGGCTTAGAAAAAAATTCTGTTAGGCTAGTTCAGGGTGCCCTGCTCCGTGCACCTGGCAGAGGCCAGCTTGTGGCTCTGGAAGTAGGTGGCAGAGCCACAGGCTCTCAGCCACCAGGTACCCATAAGCCAGGGCTGTGGCAGAAGGCAGACAGGAAGGGCCCCTTGAAGCAGGCCTCAGCAGCCACCCCACATCCTTCCCCACCTCTGCCCACCACTTTCTCTCTTCCTCTCATGCTGGATTCCAACACACCCCAGCACTTCCAGCTCTCATGCTCCAGCCACAGGCATTTCTAGAAGGTTCCTCCACACTGGCCTGGCTCCTGTGCTCTATTTAAGGGTGTCTTCCACCCCTGCCTCCTCCCCTAGCCCATTTCCTGTAATCCCAAGACCTTCACATCTCCCAGTTCTGGTGTGTCTGGGATCCCTCCAGGAGTTGGTCAGCCTCAGTGACCCCCTGCACTAGAGGCAGCTGGGTGTCCACATACTGCGACTGTCTCTTTTCTAATGAAGCATACGCTCATGAAGATATTAACTCTGCACTTGCTTTAAGAGCTTGCAGCTGAGGACCAAGGCCATATACTGTTTATAGGCCTATAAAAATGTTCCCTCTGGGTAAGATCATAGGGACAGCTGATCTGTGGGGAGCAGAGACTGGGAGGACCCTGTTTTCCAGCTCCACACCTCACTGCAAGGTCCTTAGGAAGAGCCAAATTGCATATTTTTGACATGGTTGCCCACCTAAGACAAAGTGTGCTGTTTTAGTGTTCTGGAGAATCCAGCCTGGTGAGTAACACCGCTCAACAGTGGACGCAGGGTTTAGGAATGGGATGGCAGGCTTGCCTTGCATACCTCAGTAGGAAAGAATCTGACCGAGAACCAGAGATAGGAAAAAGTTCACTAGAAATACCATGAAACAAATCATATTTACAAACTCCAGAGCAGGGAATGCAGGCAGCACTTGGGCATTTTACTTAATAGGGCACGTGATCCTCAAGGATGACTGATAAAGACCCCGCGGCCACAGCAAGACCAGGCCCACTCCTCGCGTCCGTGAACCTACCTTGGCTGACCTGGTGATGGCCCCAATCTCTGAGTACAGATCAGAGCTGTCTGGGAAGTTTTCCACCACCATGGTGCACACATGGTGGAGAAGTGACTGCTTGTGCACTGTGTCTTTGACTTCTGGAACCTTCTCGAGGTAGCTTAACTCAAACGCTTTGGCCTGTTGCACAAACATCAATAGAAGACAAGTTTCACACAGGCTCTTAGAGAATAGCACAGATGGTTATAATTGATTCCTGGCTGCAGTAGCCCAAGGTTCAGCTTCTCTGTGGCTGAAGCTCCTCAGGCCACACACTCTATGATCCTTGGCTGATCACACATGGGCCAGCCACAGTGAGAATGAAGGAGCCTCTAGCCCTTTCCCACCACAGCCATGAGCCACATCCCAGGGCTCATCCCTAAATCAGGGTGCTGTGGGACTGGGCTCTGACATCTGCATATTGATTTATTTCTCCCTTTGCCTGTTGTTGTCTACTTCCTGGCTAAAGCTGGGCCAATTTGAAAAAGTTGCTTTTCTTAATAGCTAATGCATGCCGGGCTTAATACCTAGGTGATGGGTTGATAGATGCAGCAAACTACTAGGGCACACATTTACCTACGTAACAAACCTGCACATCCTGTACATATACCCCGGAACTAAAAAAAGGTTTTTTCAAAAAGTTGTTTTTCTTTAAGCATCAAAATGCATATAAGCATGAATATTTGAGTGATAAGCTTAGAAAACAAATGGGGTAGAAGAAAGTTTTCCAATGTCAAATTTGAGAGTAGTTACACTTCATAAAGAATAGTGTGTGTGGTTTTTTTCTGTTTTCTTCTTTGTAGCAAGACATAAGTTGAAATAAAAAGGCCCTGATATCTTAAGAACAGAATTCCTTCTAGATTTTCAGCAAGAAGACACAAAAGTCAGTTGTTCTGTGCTTTGAGGGACCTGAGGTACAACATTCATCAGCGATTGATGGGCAGGGATTTTGTGACAAGGGGTGCCTCAGGATGAGGGATGGGGAAGACTTACATTAGTTCCATTTAGAAAGTTCCCAATGGCTAAGAGAGTAGACAGGATAAAGCCCAAGGTTTTATTATTCTCCAACTGGTCTATTCCTTCCTTCAGGTCCAGGAGTGGTTCTGCAACTTCCTTTCAGTTAAAAAAAAAATTAGATGATAAAGGATGTACACTTTGGCTTCACTTTTTTCTTTTGACTTTTTGTATACGGGAATAACAAGCAGTGTTCTCCGAGCACGAGGCGATCCCCCGCAGTGAGCATTGCTCCTAGGTATGGAAACAAGTGGCAGGGAGAGCCTCTACTCCCCAGACTCTGCAGAGGAGACCAAAAGGAGCTTGTGCTGGGGTGACGAGGGCTCTGGACTCCCCGTTCCTGCCCACTGTGCAAGCTCAAGCAGGACCCTCAGGGAACACCCTCCTCTGACTCTCCTTCCTGGCTGTGGCTGACTTCTGGGACACTCTTCATTCCCATCTTCCTTTGGCTTCTAGACCATATTCTTCCTCTTTGCTTTTTCTCCTTCCAGGCAGCTTGGCAACGAAAGTTGTAGCCTCCCTGTCCCTGAACTGCCCCAGGCCTCCTCCTCCCCTCAAGGCACTCCATGGCTAGCCACCTCTCAGCCTGGGCTGCTCACTAGAAGGCTACTATCCTCACTACTCCACTGCCTTCATGATCCCCATCCCTCAGACCTCTAGCCCTGTAACCTCATAGCCTCCACCTCCCCTACCCTCTCTGTTGTTATTCTGGGGCCCCCATTCCTTTGTCTTGACTGAGGCTCTCTCCTAGCCTATATCCCAAAGCCAGGAGGTTCAGCTTCAATTTTCCCAGGCCAGGTCCTGCCAGGCTGACCCAGTGATCTGTTTTCTCCATGATGTTACCTCCCTTGGCTAGAGAAAGTCACCTGAGCATGCTCGGTGGTCTTGTGACCCAGTCGTAGTAGTCACCTCAGCGGTACTAGGTGTCTTTATCTCTGCTTGACTTCCTGATGAATACTGTAGTTCCCCGCTAAAGCCCCCCAACACCCACCACCACATTTCTGGCCCTCACTATAGGACCTTGCTCTTTCCTTTGCCAAAAGATGGAGACCACGTAGACTCTCCACTTAATTATTTTTCTTTTTTAGAGATGGGGGTCTCACTCTGTTGCCTAGGCTGGAGTACAGCAAGTCAATCATAGCACACTGCAGCCTTGAACTCCTGGCCCCAAGTGATCCTCCCACCTAAGCCTCCCAAGTAGCCAGGACTACAAGTGCATACCACCACATCCAGCTAAGTTTTAAAAAATTTTTGTAGAGATGGGGTCTCATTATGATGCCCAGGTTGGTCTTGAACTCCTGGCTTCAAGCCATCTCCTGCCTCAGCCTCTGAAAACGCTGGGATTATGGGTGTGAGCCACTGCACCCAGCCTACCTGGGCTTTAGAATCTGTCTTCTCTGGGTACCTACTCTCAACTAAGATCCCACACAGTCCACTTTTCATCTCTCCCTTTTCTTCTCCACTGGCTCTTTCTGTTCAGCCTGTAACAAACTGCCCCCGCCCCATTCCAGAGAGGATGTCGATGTCCTCTGCATTCTACTCAGGAGGAGTCTCCTAAAGCTTTCTCCATTAAGGCTCCTTTCCTTCTATTCTCCTTCCAAACATTTGCAATAGGCATCACCTTCAACTTTCTAGCAGGGATACTCTTTCAAAGGGACCCAAAGACCTGCTCATTGCCACAGTCACTGGCAGTTTAGGTGATTATCATCAGGTGGAAGGATTACAGGAAGTTTTCTATATTGTGCTTTTCTGTATTTTCCACATTTTCTACAATGAGAATGTAGGATCTGAAAAAAACGTAATTGTTTTGTTTTCTGATCAGTCATCTGGTACCCACAATCTAGTGTCTGAGGCTGGTGCCAAGCAGACACTTTAGAATCAGCCCTCATCGGCCAGCTGCTGATCACCCGGTGTACACACAACTTCCTCATTGTCAACTGACCCTCTGCACCCTATGCCAAGAATGATATTTCACTGTCTTAATATTGATCAGTGAAAAATTGCCTTTCTCTACACTGTGGATGTGGGATCGGCTGCCTGTCTTACTGAGAGCTTACCTTTTCTGTGGTTTCATAATCCATTTTGAATGCCCAGAGGTGAAGCCGTGCAGAGAGCTCGCTGATGGAGGAGAGGGTGAGGAGAAACTGCTCTGCACTGCCCAAGGGCATTTCAGGGTTGGCCAGCTGAGCTTCCTGGATTTTCTGCTTCTCTTCGTCAGTGGGAATCATCGTTAGAATTTTCTGGAAATAGGAGGTGATATAGTATATTTTCTCTTAGTGATAGGCTCTCCCCTGCCCCTTCAATGTTATAAAATTTATATTATAATTTTCCAACCAAGTAACAGAGATATGTGCAGGCGTTATATTTTCATAAACCAAATGTACTTGAAGCAATTTGACCCAAATTTTCAGGGTCTTGCACACATAGGACATTCTAGGCAAGGAAGGGAGATGGGAGTTGACAGAAAGATGAAAGACAAGACACAAGATTAGAGAACAGCTCCCTATTCCCTAGGAGGTAGAGTAAGATATGTCAAAAGATTTGCTTTGTAGTACTTCTCCTGGATTAAATTAAAAGCTTACAAAAATGAATCATTTTCAAAGAAGTCAGACTGACTTTTGTTCATATGACATATAATTATTAACTATATTTCAAAACTTGCATAGAAATGATAGTACCTTAAGTAACACTAAACTTAAGCCTGATTGCAGAAAAAACAATGATGGTATCTATAAAACACAAGCTAATGAAAAAAAGTATATCTTTTTACTTTTATTTGTTTCTGGTAAAAATGAATTGTGGAAGGCAGAAAAGGCAAAAAGGCACCAGAATGCTTATGATTCTCATACGCTCAAATTCCTTTGTGATTACATTTTTTTAAAGTAAAATTTCTCATGTCTACTTTTACCATTCCTATTTAACATCATATGGAAATCTTAGCCAGGCACATAAAAGAAATAAAAGGCATACAGATTGGAAAGGAAAAAACTGCTCAGACACATAGATATCCTAATTGTCTATATAAAAAAACAACAAGGAATCTACAAAAAAGTACTAAAACAAAAAAGTGAGTTTAATAGGTTGTATGATATAGGGTCAATACATAAAAATCCGTCTTATTAGTTCATTATCTATATATTTATAATGAACTAATTTTTTAAAGAAATGCTATTTACAGTAAAACACATAGGTATAACTAAAAAATCCTGTTAAGTATCTTTATGCTGGAAACTAGAAAATGCTGATGAAAGCAATAAAATAGATACAAATAATAAATAAACAGAGTGACATACTATGTTTATAGATTGAAAGACTCAACACAGACAAGATGTTAATTCTTCCAAAACTGATCTATATATTTAATTCAATTCCAATCAAAATACCAGCATGACTTTTGTAGATGTATGATGCAGGACAGGTGAGTACCAAAATTAGGGCTTAGTCTGGGAAGGTTTTTGGCTTTAATCAGGAAAGAATTCAAGGGCAAGCTGGTGGTGATAGACTGAAATTTTTTATTGAACAGCACTTCTCCTTCTGGAGCAGGGCTGACTCCTAGGAAGTGTGCCCAGAATCAGCAAAGTATGGGCTTTCCGCAACTGTATGTATACTCACATAAATCTGTTTTCAATTATATGCAAATTAAAGGTCAGGTCAACACAAATTGAGGGTTGGGTTGTTTAGAACGTTTTAGGAAAGGAGCAGTAAGTTTTGGGTCTTGTCATGGAAAGAGGTGGTAACTTCTGGGTTGTTGCCATGGCATTTATAAATTCTCAGGGCTCTAGTGTGAGTATCTTATACCAGTGAGCAATGAGGGCAGCTAAAGATTGCTTTTGTCGCTATCTGTGGCTTTTGACGGGTTTTTTTGCTTTATCCCACCTGAACCAGATCCTGTTTTGGTCACCAGGGTTGGACCAGAAAACAAGTCCCGCTGATTCTAAAAGTTACATGGTAAAGCAGAAGAACTAGAACAACCGCATTTGAAAAAGAGTAACCTTGGAGAAATCATATAACCTGACTTTAATAAATAAAAAGCTACAGTAATTAAGACAATATGTCATTGATAAAAGGATAGACACCTACATCAATGGGACAGAGCCAACAGTTCTGAACAGGACACACAAATATGGCCCATTGATTTTGAAAAAGGTGCAAGGCAATTCAATAGAGAGAGAATATTATTTTCAACAAACGGTGTTAGAACTAGGCTCTATATGCAAAAAAAGTAACTGCAAGCTAAACTTTACACCATGTACATAAACAAACTCAAAATGGATCACAGATCTAAAAATAAAATGGAATAATATGAAACTTTTAGAAGAAAACATAGGGGAAAACCTTTATAACCAATGTTAGGCAAAAAATTCTTATACATGATACTAAAAAAGAATGGGTTAATAAACTGAACTTTATCCAAATTGAAAACTTTTGCTTTGTGATAGATACTGTTAGAGAATAGCGGGCAAGCTGTAGTTCCTCAAAAGATTAAACGTAGAATTATCATATGACCCAGCAATTCCATTCCTATTCACCCAAGAAAAATGGAAACTTACATTCACACAAACACTTGTACATGAATATTTGTAGTAGCTTTATTCATAACTGCCAAAAACTGGTGACCAAGCTAAACATTCTTTTTTTTTTT
>NW_016107657.1:665053-670781 GCF_001604975.1 Cebus imitator | reverse complement strand
TGCTGGGATTACAGGCTTGAGCCACCGCGCCCGGCCCCCAAGCTAAACATTCTTGAGCAGTGAATATGTAAATGTAGTAGATTCCCTACAATGCAATAGCACTTAGCAATAAAATGAACAAACTGTGGATTGTACATTGTGTACAATGACTTGAATGAATCTCAAAGGCATCATGCTGAGTGAAAGAAGCCAGTCTGAAAAGGTTACATGCTATTTACAGAACATTCTTGAAAAGACAAACCCATAATGATGGGGAATAAATAAGCGGTTACCACGTGGCAGAGATAGGTTGAGGGTAGAACTACAAAAGAGCAATATAAGAGTTTTGTTGGAAAATGGGACTATTTTAAATCCTGATTGCAGTGGTCATTGCATGAATTTATATGCTTTAAAACTCACAGAACCATATACCAAAAAAGTCAACTGCACTCTATATTAGTTCAAACACTTAAAAAAAATGAGAAACAGGACTCTTGACACCACAGTCCCTGCATATGCAGATGTTGGCACAAGTATGCATCAGGATGTATCTGGCTGGGATAGATGTAGTCCTGGGCTTGATGAGGCTGTTAACAGACAGGGCTGCCTTAGTAGTTGATCAGAAGTCAGTGAGGCAAAACTGCATTGCAGATGTGAATTCAGGCTGTATTCAGTGTAAAGTTGTCGAAGGTAAGCCTGAGACAACTCCCTCTCCAGCTGTCCCTCCACCAGGGCTCCAATCACCTGAGGCTTCAGGCAGAATTTGAGCATCTGGAGAGATATGTGGTAGCAGTGCTCCTTGTTTGCCTACAGCCTGGCACAGGTCCCACCTGCGCACACAGATGGCATTAAGAGATAGGCAAGACACTTCAAGCAGATGTTGCCTCTTTAGAAACATGCGTGATTTAAACTCGACTAGTTTTTAAAATAAATGCTTCACTAAAATTTGTATTTTAATTTCTTTAGCACTGCCATTGTTTTTGGTATGACCAAAATTCCAAAATGAAAACCGTTAACACTTTGTACAACCTTCAGAAGACATCTTCCTGTGATATATGTTGTTGCCTTGTTCCTTTGTGAAAGCAATCACTCCTTTTTGTTTTTCATTTCTGTAATTTATACTATTTTAACATTGAGTTGAAGATGTATGAGGCTGCCACCTGCCAGTTGATTTTATTTTTTACACATCACTGACAATAAGAATAGCTGTAAGACAGAGGGATGGTAGGTTAAAGCCACCTCCTATGAGCCCCTCCTATGAGCTGACGGCCCTTGTTTTTCATGAGCAGATGATAATGTGATGAGTATGAGATAGTATATTTTAACTTGCTTTTCTACATCAGTAGATTTATTGAAAATTTTATGATCATCATTTCACAGGAAAGCAAACATCAAACAAGAACAATATGTTGATAAGGATAGGGAGCAAAGAAATTCTAGGCAGAAAAGGCCTAGAATTTCCAGGCCCCACCCTCAAGCCTGGAACCCTGGTCCAAAGTGAGAACTTTACATCCCCATTTTCCCACTTGAATGTTGCCTTTTCCAAAAACCACCCTGGGTCTGCCCCACCCCCATTCTGTACCCATAAAAACCTCAGGCTCCACTGGCATACAGGAGAGAAGGGGAGAAGAGGAGAAGCAGCGGGACATCAGAGCTTGTGGTTTGATGTCAGAGAGAGGCTGTTTGACCCCAGAGGAATGGTCTGACAGCACTGCTTTGAAGTGGAATATAGCCAGGGCGGCCAGACTTTGGGGGAAGCTCACTTTCCTGCTCTATCCCCTTTCCAGCGCCCCTTCCTACTGAGAAGCCACTTTCATTGGCAGTAAAACCCTCTGTTTTCACCATTCTTCAATTCATTTGTATGACCTGATTTTTTCTGGATGCCAAACAAGAGCTCTGGTGCCACAGATGTGGATTCTAAAGGCTGTCAGACTGATCCTCTGCCCTCACTGGTGGACAGCAACCACCTCACGTGAAAAGGCAGAGGGCCCACTGAGCTGTTTAATACTTAAGGCTTCAGCAATGGCAAAGCTAAAAGAGCACACTGTAACACACGCCGTCTGGGGTTTCCGGGTTGTGGGTACTCCCTGCCACATGCTGCTGCAGGGCCCACACCGAGTTTTGCTCCTGCTGGTACCCAGAAACACTTGCCCTGGCTCCTGCACTGGCTCACCTGTGTGCTCTCACTCCCCAGAGGGGTTAAGGACTGCAGGCTGAGGAAGCAAGACACCCCCATCAGGGGGCCCATGAAGGGGTCAGGGAAAATTTCCTGTTTCAATGTGATAACCTCCATGTTTTCAGCTTTCTCCTAGACAGTATCCCTCTAGCACTGCCCTAAGTATATTTGCTTTTGTATCTGAAAGTCATGTATTTTGGAGAAAAATGCAGAAGTCTCCTTTTTTAAAAATAGACCCAAATATCATTGGGTTTGGCCATTTCATTTACCTGCACATGAAACCATAATGAGTAATTCTTTTGCCCTGTGAGTTTTAAACAAAACCCTAGCTACAACTTTGTATAATCATCTACCACAAGGATTTTGGTGACCACAGCAGAAAGTTGAAGCCCTAAGAGCTATGCCTGGTTTGCATACAATGTGCATATTTGCATGAGAAAACAGTGTTCTATCCCTGTACTTACTTTCCTGTAGCAACTTAAAAAAAAAAAAAACTTTTTAAAGCATCTAGATAGTATCCTTTCACTCTTATTACTAATAGAGGCACATTAGAGCAGAAATTACTGTATCAAACACACAGATAAAATGATTTGCCTGAAGCTAAGCTGGATCAACCAAGGCAGAGCTAGAGAAGAACCCGAGGGCCACCTCTAGTTTCTAGCGCTCCAAAGTTCATGGGGATTTAAATTAATACTGAATAAATTCAAATAAATGCAAATTAGTGGTGCAGCTAAGCCAGTCAGTCATCAGGAGATTCTGGTTCCCTGGCACTGCTGAGCCAACTGTGACTGTCTGTGGTCAGCCTGCTCTGTGTGTGTCTAGCACCCACGCAGCTGGGCACCTGTGGACAGGCACTGTGCAGGGTCAACTGCTTTCAAAGATGCTGTCATTTTTTATCTGTGGCCAAAGAAAACTTCTGTTTCTAGGATGCTGATTGGACTGGCAGCCAAACTAGGCCAAGTTAAATGTTGTTTGGGACCATTCAATTGTGCTACCCTTTGAGTGGACACAGACTCTATAAAAAATTAGAAAAGAAAGAAAAAAAATCGTTATACTTCCATTTATGATAATTTGATGCCATTTAACTTGGGGAAATATCATTAATGATACTTAGAGATGGCTGCAAAATGATTTTCTGAAGTTTAATACTCTTATGAAAAATAACATTTTTAATGAAGTTAACTACTTACTCCTTCAGGTTTTCATGACAAACCTGGATACATACCATTGGGTTGCTAAGCAAAGCCGCAGGATGAAAACATTCTAATTATGTTTAGGTATACTGAACTTTCAGACGACCCCATTAAGCTGTGGTGCCATGCTACAGTGCCTGCATCTGAGAAGCAGACAGTTTGGCTAAAGGCCCTTTGGGTGCAAGCTGGAAATCTCATTAACAAAGATCTGTATGTACCCAATTACATCTCTTCTCAGTCATGATTTAACTCTTGAACAAGCCTAGGAAACAAGCTCTGGGTATTGGTTTGGCATGTGGGTCTAGATCATCTCTGCCTCTCAGGTTCCTGAGATCAATGGCCCGAGACAATAGGTGATGCCCGAGAGTCCCCTGGATTCCACGTTCTCCAAGAAGGCTGTTTCCACTGGAGCCTTCTCAGCTGTGACTGGGGAGTGCTGAGGGGTCTACATAGTCTCTGCATTCACATAGGCAGCTTTTAGGTCAGGGTCTCTCAACCCAGGTGACTTTGCTCCTAGGAGGCATGTGACAATGTATGGAGACAGTTTTGGTTGTGGAGGAAGGGTAGGTAGGTGTTACTGGCGTCTAATGGGTACAGGCCAGGGATGTGCTAAACATACTATAATGCACAGGAAAGCCTCCTACAACAACCCAAAATGCCAGTAGCACTGAAGTTGAGAAACCTGCTTTAGAAAAGAACGTAAAAACGTAACTGTCTCTGTCATTGTGACTGTGAATTTACTGAGGACTCACAATGA
The DNA here is from genome assembly GCF_001604975.1 of Cebus imitator. Lineage (NCBI taxonomy): Eukaryota > Metazoa > Chordata > Mammalia > Primates > Cebidae > Cebus > Cebus imitator. The sequence continues at coordinate 666,676 of NW_016107657.1, read as the reverse complement.
AATTAAATCCCAGGCAGGGCTACCAGTGTTTCCTGTGGCCGTGTCTGCTCACTTCAAATTGCTCTATAAGTCAGCTACTCCCAGGGAGTAAATGTAAGCAGCACAGTGAAGAGGGCTGCACTGCTTTGTTCATGTCTCTCCCTCCCCTTTCAGATTCCCTCTTAGTCTCTGCAGCATACAAACCAGGCATGGAGGGCCCCTATGGGGCCAGCCAACCCCTAAAACTATAGCCTGTTTTCTGGATTCAGGCTTCAGAGCTCCCATCCCAGCTCCTGGGCTCTCCAGCTCACTGGCTTGGGAGCCTGGACACAGACTAATGCTGGGATTCCCGTTCTTCATCCTTATAGTGGGGAGCATATGTACCTCATAAGCTTTGACGAGAATCTGTGGCAGGCACCTACTTGCTGTCTGGGAATCCTATGAAAGTCAGATTTGGTGCTGTGCTGCTATTCTCATATCTGTCAGCATCATAGCTATAATTATTTCTTCTTGAATCAAAAGTGTGCTCAATTGGAAACCAGCCAGACAAGAAAAAAAGAGTAATTTGGTTCATTCTAGAATTCGAGTAACTTATTGTATCTGAAACTTTCCGCACCTGGGGAGAGTTGCACTTCAGGAAAGAACACAGGCAGAATCAAAAGTATCAATTTCTCCTGATGGACTTTCAAGTTCTCATGACGAGGAGGAGAAATATTTTTAAAGGGGACAGTTGTCCTTTTATTCCTTTAATCAGGCTGGCTCTGGCTATCCTTATAGCCTCTCCCTGTCTGAATTTGAAGCTTTTGTGCTCTCCAACGGATCTTGTTGTGTAAATAGGATGGCCCAAGAGCCACTGCCTTCTCTTCTCTAGAGGACAGACACTTTGCACTTGGTACATCCAGGTCCACCTAACAGCAGACCACTGCCCTTCTCCCTTGCTCTCTAGGAGGGTCCCAGAGTGAGTTGCATCACACTGAGGCCTGGCCTGCCCCTTCCTGCAGTCTGGCAGCTGCCTCAGTCTCTCTCTTTCTCCCGGCTGTCACCCATTCACTCCTTCATGCCCCTTGCTCTGGTCTGTTGTATGCCCTCACTCTCTTGATTGGCTGGATTCCTGGATTTGAGTGGGCCCCAAATCCAATGACTGATATCCTAATAAGAAGAAGGAAGTTTGAACACAGAGAGGAGAACGCTATTTGAAGATAGAGAACACACATGGATATGCTGACCGGCTTTGCTGCCTGGCCTGCCTCCAGAGCTCAGGGCAGAACTTCTTCTGCCAGAAAAGAAGTGCATTTCCCTTATTGTATCTGTTCCTGGAACAGGGTGTGTGTGTTTCTCAGAGTAGAGCTGCTTGGGCCTTATATGGGTTTTCTAGGGCTGCCATAATAAAGTATCACCAACTGGGTGGCTTAAACAAGAGAAATGTGTTCTCTCAAAGCCCTAGAATCCAGAAGTCCAAAATCAAGGTGTCAGCAGGACCATACTGTCTCCAAAGGCTCCAAGGGATGAACTTTGCTTCTTCCCAGCTGCTGGTGGCATTCGTTGGCTTGTAAAGACATCACTTCAATTTCTACCTCTATCGTCACGTGGCATTCTGTATGTCTCTCCACATGTTCTCTGTCTTCAAATAGCATGCTCCTCTCT
>NW_016107657.1:635245-664992 GCF_001604975.1 Cebus imitator | reverse complement strand
TTTTTTTGAGAAGGAGTCCTGCTCTGTTGCCCAGGCTGGAATGCAGTAGCATGATCTTGGCTCACTGCAACCTCCGCCTCCCAGGTTCAAGTGATTCTCCTGTCTCAGCCTCCTGAGTAGCTGGGACTATAGGCACATGCCACCACGCCTGGCTGATTTTTGTATTTTGAGTAGAGATGGGGTTTTACCATGTTAGCCAGGATGGTCTCGATCTCTTGACCTCATGATCCGCCCACATCATGGTGGGATTACAGGCATGAGCCGCTGTGTCTGGCCATCTTCTTTCTTCTTATAAGGATGCTAGTCATTGGATTTAGAGCCCACCTGAATCCAGTATGACTTCATCTCAACTTGATTACATATGCAAGACCCTTTTTCCAAATAAGGTCATGTCCTGGGTGGGCATGAATTTGGGGGTTGCTATTCAATGCAGTTCAGGCCTCTAGGAAAGGTTTTTCCTTTGAAGGTCCCTTCCTTCCAAAGCATGAAGGCATGCCTGGCGGGCTGGTTGCAGACCCCTCTACATACTGTGTGCCCACCGCTCCTTCCCATTCCCGGGGCCGTGGGTGATTCAGAGGCCCAGGTCCTTCCTCACTCTCAACTTCTCTGCAGAAGGGTTGCTCTCCCTCTCTGGAGTTAGGCATCATTGGTTCTGTCCATGCCCAAGTCTCTCAAACAGAAGATGAACCCCAATCATGGAGAGGCTTTAAAGGAGTCTGGGGCTCCCTGACAATAGGAAGATGGGTTAGGGGCCACCCAATGCCACAAAGCAGTGTCCCCAGATCCCCACTCTGACCCAGTGGGCCCCCAAGCTGTAATAGCTTTCCGTAGGAATCGGGTAGGTGGGGCACACTGGCTCTGACCACTCTTTTCATATTATAATGAGAGATTTAACCTGCTACAAACCAGCACCAACCCACAGTGGAGGGAGAGCATGGCCTGTGGAAGAACACAAACCCAGGCCCAGCAGGCGAATCCTGCCTCCAGCTTCCAGCTGTGTGGTCACAGCCATGCCATCCAATCTCTCTTCACTTTGTGACATTCAGATCATCAAATGCTAAAGCCTCAGCTGGCTTGAGTTCTGCAGCTCATCAAATGAAACGTGTCTCTCTGTACCCCAACAAATGCCAAGAAAGTTCTTACATGGATGTGTGTGTGTGTACTGAAAATCCTACCTTTGAACGTGTTTGTTAAACGTTATGTGGTTTAAAATGACATGAAAGAAGACCCTAGTGGCCTCCCAAGGAGGTTATCATATTCTTCTTTCATTTTGAGGTGGGCAGAATGTGGTCAGAGGAACATTGGTAAATGAACCTGGGTGAAGATTGCTGAACTTCATGGACAAAGTGAGGCTCCCTCTCCTCTCAAAAAGTTTAACACATGTAAGAATTATTAACCGTATTCAGAATCTAGTTGAGGACAGAAAGGTACCAATGGACCTTTTGAAATGTGGACATGCAGCATATTATAAAATAAAAATAATGCTTAATAGAGCTTCCCTTACCTCGATTCCTTCTTTGTTTAAGGCATATTCATCAAAATTCAAAATGGCGATCTTAATCGTCCTCGGAGGGGGCAGCACCGTCAGACCAATATTGATGGCGTTACTCCTCTTGGAATCCAGAACAATGATCTCTTGCCTTTTCCCATCTGCAGCAGTTTTCTTAGTGATAAAACAAGGAGAATCTAAGATTAATGCATCATCTTCGGTCCTTCCTGCGTTTCATTATTAAAAGCACTTACTACTTATTTAGAAACAAAAACAAATGGCCCCAGTTCAGCTCAGAAGGGATCGGGGATTAGCTCTGAGGAGCCGCCAAGCTTGGGTCAGCAATAGAACTTCAAGAGTCAGAAACATAACAAAATAAAATGGATTTTCCTTCAATTGGGAAAAATGTGATATTTTGCAAGAAAAAAAATCTGTTTTTCCATAGAAGCAGTGAAAACAAAATCAAAACCTTTCAGAGTTCCTTTCCTGTGGGCTTTGAGGTGTCAGAATGTGTCTTGGTTGGGCTTCATACATATGGTGTGTGCCCAGAGAGAGCTGGTTTACATGCTGAGAAGAGAGGATCAATAAGGAGAATATGGCACCACTGGCCTGTCAGCCCCTCCGGATCTCCAGCTCTACTGCCTCAAAGCGCTCTTCTCACCATTCAAACGTTCCATGCCCCTTATACGAGAGCACCTGTGCTGTGCACTTAGACCTCTGTGCAGCTGCCTGTTGGATGAATGAAGAGGGGCCTTCTGAGGAAAAGAAATGAAAGGGCACGCACTGGCAAGGACGAATAATGGACAGACAGGCTTAGAGGCCTAGGAGGGGAGCAGGGAATAAGAAGTGTGCTGGCATTCTCATAAAGCCCTTGTGTATCTTTCCTGTTGGCCTGGCTGGTCCTCAGAGGCAGGTCCTAGGCTTCACTTATCTCTGCAGCCAGCCCAGAATTAGCACAGGATGGGAGCTTGGCAAGTGTGTGTTATGAGCTGAATGTTCATGTCCGCTCAATATTCATAAGTTGAAGCCCTAACCCCCAAAGTGATCATAGTTGGAGGGAGGGCCTTTGTAGCTACTTAGGTTTAGATGAGGTCACGAGGGTGGGGTCCTCATGATGGGACTGGTGTCATTATAAGAAAAGACCAGAGTGTGACTAGTTCTCTCTCTGCCACTTGAAGACACAGCAAGAAGGTGGCTGCTTACAAGCCAAGAAAAGTGCCCTCACCAGGAGCGAAATTGGTCAGTACCTTGATCTGGCATTCCTAGTCTCCAGGACTGTGAGAAATAAATTCCCGCAGTTTAGGTCACCTGTGTGTGGCATTTTATTATGATTGCCTTAGTGAACAAAGACAGTGTGTGTGAAGCGACGCCTTAACCCTGTCACTGGTCAGAGCTGTGACCACAAGATCCCCAGCTTTCCTCTTCAGCTCTCAGAAGTGGGTGCAGGTGGCGCTGGCAGGTAGGTGGGAGGAGACCTGGCTCTGCAAGCTCCTTGCTTTTGCTCAGGTTTCCCTTGAGGCAAACATACCAGGGAGGATGGCTATTTTGACTCATGTAACAAGTCCAGAGTGACAAAGATGAATGAGGCACTGTGCATCTCCTGAAGACACATTGAGCACAGTAATGGTGTGGGCTGCGCCCTCTGTTATTGAGGAAGCTCAACAGCAGAGCAACTGTAACTCACCTTGTGGTGGAGGGGGTCTGGAAGGGCTGACCCTTGGCCTAGGCCCTAAAGAATGTCTAGGATCTAGTCTGGGAAGAGAAGACGTGGCTTTGTCTATGTTGTTGAGAACTGCCAGGGATGAGGCTGGAATTTTGATGGGGCCACATCTTGGAAGACCTGCTGACTCAGCCAAGGGGCTCCGACCACACTGTGCAGGCAGGTTTCCTCTGGGCGACTGACTGCCACTCATCATCCAATCTCTTGCACTGAGGCCTCACCTTGTCCTCTGAAGCAGGGGCCCTGGCTGGGCCTGGGAGCAGCCAAGCCAGCTAGAGTAACCCCAGGGACAACAAGGCATCAAGGAGAAACAGGCTCAAGTCCAGCTTAAGTCCTGCTGGAATCTTCCAGACTTAGTTGCTAAATTTCTATTTTAGATCCTTAAATATGCAGTTGTAAATAAACTCAAACTTCTTAAAACAACAACAACAACAACAACAACTGAAAACATCCCAGCTGTTTTGGGTCCTGTTGGTGGCCAGGAGAGGCAGTTCCTGTGGGTGGGTCATCAGCTTTGAACAGTAGGCTCCCAGGGACACATGTCACACATGTCTCCCCACTCTTCAGGGAAAGTGTTCTGTTCTATGTAGTTAACTGAAGAACCTTATCAGGAGTCCCTGGAAATTCTCAACTTAGGTTTTAAATCTAATTTTATGTTGTGTGTGGAATGCTAAAGGAATGAGAAAGGTTTGACAAAATATTGAATACAGGCAATGAAGAGGAATGTTACAACTAGCAACGCCAACACTGTGGTGCTAGAGGCCTGCTTCTCTGGGCACTGCTGGGCACCTACCCCGAATCATGCCCTCTTCCCCACTCACCAACAGGACCCTGATTTTTTTCAGGCTGGCAAAGTGTCCATTAAATCAGTTCCTTCCCTGGACCCTCTGCAGCTGAAGCTGGCCCCGTGACTTGGTTCTGGCTTTTGTTTTCCTGATTAAAGAACAACAGACCTGGTGGGGCATGCCTTGTGTTCTTCCCCCTTCTTCCTGCCTAGAATGGAGATGTGGATCTGGAAGCACAGTGGCAGATGTCTGGTGAGCACGGGATGGCAGCAGGGATTCCCTGGGAACCAGTGGCCCTTAACCCCTCATCCACACATCCCCATCACTCTAGGAGCCTGGAGAGATGCCTGGTCCACTCTTCCCGAAAGCCTCTCATGCCCATCCGTCCTCTTCCATTCCTACCTCCTCCACTAGGGGCCTGACCACGCAGAACCCCACTTCTCAGAACAGCCCAGCACTAGCCTCCTGCTTCTAGTCTCTTCTCTCCCTAACCCATCCATCCTACTCTTGCTAAAAGGCACTTTTCCTTAGTGCATTTCTTTGTTCAGAAAGCCACAGTGGTTGTCCATGGTTTAAAATTTGAAAATAAAGTAATTGGTCTATGATGGGAAGGGGATATGAGGCAGAGGTCAGAGATGAAAGAGTGGTCCTTGTGAACGTTAGAAAATGTAAATGCCCTTCTTGAAGGGGACTGCATCTAGAAGGAGGGAGTGAGCTGTGACAGGGCAGAGGTCGGACAGGTATCAGGAAGAGGAGAGGAAGCAACGCTTCTTCCTAGGAAATCAGAGTTGTTCTGCATTTGATAAGAAACCAGACAGCCCCCAAAAAATACCCAAACAAGGAAACAAAGCAAAAAACCTCTTGAAGTTTCTTCTATTTGAAGAAAATGACATTTTTTTTGAGAGTAATAAAAGAAGATTTGGATAAATGAGAATCTTCATGTTTCTGGATAGGAAGTCTCAATATCATAAGTGTGCTTTACTTCTCTTTCATCTAATCATATATATTTATATATATAACAGATATATTTAGATATGTAATATATATTTACATATAACTTATATTTATGTATACAATTTATATATATAATATATAGGCTGTCTAATATATATATTACTTTTATTTTATATATATGTAATCCTATCAAAATTCCTATAAGATTTGTTTTTGGAATTAGGAAAAAGTCTAAAGTAAACATGAAAGAATATATATATAAAAGTGTCAAACATGTTCTTAAAATATAGAGTTACATATAATATCTACCCGATCAGCTATCAGCTGTGGAGCTCAGGCCCTAGAATAGCCGGAGTGATAGAACAGAATAGAATAGTACAGAAAAAGCTCTCATACAATGGTCCAGGACATTCTAACAAGGACACCGAGATTAGTGACCCAGAATCTAACATAAAAGATTGATTTTTAATATGGAATCAGAAAAACTAGCTTTAAGCCAAACAAACCAATATGGTGAGCTAACACTGTGACAGACTGGACTGACTGACATCTTCCTTCTTAGGAAAGGAAAAGGCCAGGAGAAAGCAGGAACCCACGCTGGGTGGGAACGGCCAAGCATCAGCACGGCACAAGTATACCACAGCCAGGAGACCCCTTGCTGACTGGGTATGATGCCACCCTGCTGCCTGGAGTCTCAAGACATTCTCAATGATGGCCCAAGATGCTGAACCCTGCACAGGTGCAGAAGAGGCTGAGAAACAAGCCCTGTCCCCGATGGCCTCTTTCTGATTGACTGTGTAAGCTTCCCTATATTTATTGCCTCTCTTTGATATATAGTTCATTTCCTTAAACATATATTTCCTGAGTGCCTGCTGTTAGATGCCTGGTCCTCAAGTGGGAACATTTCCATGCAGACTAACAAAAAAATGTGTACCTGTGGAGGGCCAGGATGCCCCCAACACCTATGGTCAACTCTGGAGAAACAGGACATTGGGATTTTTGTTGTTTGTTGATAAAAGAACAATTAGTCAAAGCTCTGTCTTCTTCCTCAGCAAGTTCAAATAACTATTAGGGAGGAAGGAATGATGGAAGGAGGCGCCTGTGAGCCCAGGCTCCAGGTACAGTATGCTAGACTAGGGGTTGGCTGGATGTGAAAACAGCAACAACTATATTTGGGCTGTCAGCAAAAAGGCAGACATGAGACAGTGTGCGGAAAACCATTGCGGGGCCATCTCTGAATATGCTGCTTTCCCAAATATGTCCAGAAGTGATTAAAAAAAAAAGAGGAGCTTCTTTCTTTAAGAAAGTAGGGGGAAGCAGCCAGGCTGTTTTGGTTTCCAAAAGCCTAGTTAAGCTGAACTCCCACGGCAGAGCTGCTCCTTCAGAACTCCAACTACCAGGAGCCTCCAACATGCCCGTAGTAGCCCTTCTCCCCTGGAGGAAAGACAGTCTCTGGAGAAATGCTTCAGGGTGAATGCCATGTAAGGATTTTGTTTGTTTTTGTTTTTGACTTGGCTAAGAACACTGCAGGGAGAGGGAGCAGGGGTGTGTACAGCCAAGATGAGAGAGAGGCAGAGGTTACTCTTTGTGGAAAGAGAGGCTGTACAGGCGAGCAGGAAACTCAGAGGGAGCAGGAGGGGGTGATTAAGGCAACTCAGGGAGAGGGTACAGCTTCTAGGAAGACAGAAGCGAGCCCCTCTAGGATGAGGCTTCAAACAGCACAAAGGGGAGGTCATGACTGTCAACTGCCAAAGCTTCAGGGAGGGGCTGTGCCTGTTCTCTGCAGCCCCAGATTCAGCTGGTGGGCAGCTACTAGATTGGGCGTCTGCTTTCCAGAACCAGCAGCCCAGGAGGTAGGATCCTGCAAACTCAGCAATTCCATGGGGCAGAAAGTCACACATGGTTATAGGAATATTTTCTAGAACAGCTAAGCCAGATATTTCAGTTCAGCTGGATATAAGCACCGCAGAGTCACAAGTTCATCCAGGTGGATCCTTGGTGAGACACCAATCCTCGATGCAGAGATGGATGGCAAAGGGCCCTTGCAGGGGAGACATCTAAGTCAGGCTTTTGGAGAGAACAGATTATTGCCTCCAAGGAAACATATTTAAGAATCTACAAGTAAAGACTCGAACTTGATTCTTATTGGTTACTGGAAAAGAGGGACCACCATGCAAGAGGGACCACAACCTACTTTCAGTCGGCATCCTGGGAAAGGAGAAGACCTAGCTTCCCCTCAGAGACACTCTGTTTTGGAAAAAGAAAAGTGAGGATTAAGGCAGCAGTTAGGGAGAAAAAGTGGAAAGAAAAATTTAAATAGTAAATAGTAGTCATTAAGGCTTCCTGACATGTTCCCATATCACATTTCCCCTTTCTATTTTTAAAGAGCATTTTACTAGTAACAGAGGATGCAGTATTTAAAAAGTGGATATTTAACATAGAACATATCACCCCAGGAGGTACTGCCATTGACAACAGACCCTGGGCTGAGGATGTGATTTATTAGGAGAGCTGCAGGAGGTCTGGAGTGTGCTGCTAAGCCTGACAGCGCTTCCATGAAAGGCGACAGACCTTTGCAAATGCTTCACCGCATCACCGCTAGAGACCTTGGGTCGGGCTCAGAGAAGCAGGAGTTCTAGAAATGGTAAGTCATCCCTCCTACTCCCTGCTCACTGCCAAAAGAGTGACACCACGGGATATTTTCAAAACTGTCTGTTGAGAAAGTGACAGTTTACAAGGATACAATGACACAGATGTCACAAAGACGTGACAACTATGGAGTTTTCCTAAAGTCTTGAAACAAGGGAGACAGGGAGATGTATAGGAAAGCATTAAGGCAAACCACCCCCCCATTCCCCAACTCACACACACCCTAAAATGAAAAACAAAAGCCAAAAACTAAGCCTAAGCAAAGGCTGAGAAATCCTTAGAAACAAAATTTCTTGCCAGATTAGGTTTGCCTTATTGTTAAGGAAAAAGTATTAATTTCTCATATCTGCCCTTTGAGTTGTCCAGAGCACAGGCCAATTGTTAAACAGACTTCCTGCATTAATTCAGTTTATTTGTTATCCTAACCCAGAGACCCAGGAGAGGGGGAGGGAGTCTCCATGTCCTCCAGGAGCCTTCGGCTCTGACATCTTTCTCTGGGGTCATTTTATTCTCCTATAGGGTTCACCGCATCCTACAGGACCAGCAGGCATCCACCAGGACTGTCTGGCACACAAGGATGTAAGAGCACCCTGCTGAAGTCCCAGGTTCAGACTTATTTCTTAATTCTACCTAGAAACTTAATTCTACCTAGAAACTCTGTGTTCAGAGTTTCTAGGTAGAATTCAGGTTTCTGAGGGTAATGTTAAATAACTTATTCTCTTATGTCCTGAACTTGAATATAGCGTAGGAAGATTTTTGGTCTCTTCGCAGGAAAATATAAAGGGTCGGGGTGTCAGTGTGGAGAGGTGCTGGGGAACACAGTGCTCCTTCAGTGCCTCGTTTTTCACCTGAATCAGTGGTTCACAAAACCTTGGTCGCACTGGAGAGTCACTGAGGAGCTTTTACAAATATGCTTGGGAAGCTGAGGTGGGAGGATCCTTTGAGCCCAGGAGTTTGAGGCTGTAGTAAGCTATGAATGAGCTACTATATTCCAGCCTGGGCAACAGAGTGAGACCTTGTCTCTAAGAAATAAAAATAAAAAAGAAAAGAAAAAGAACCCAGGCTAAGGCTCACCCTCAACCAATTAAATAATTACCTCTAATTTTTCTTTAAAAGTTGCTGTTACTAGTTCAAATAGATTTAGAAACTTCAAGGTAAATAAACTCCAGATACATTCTGGACTCCCTCCCTATGATATAATGAATACAAGAGAGTAAGACAGCATCGGGTCCCCAAAGTGGAAACCGAGTTCCACTCCAGGTCTGTTTGGGTCTGGCTATAACTTGGGGCACAGAAGCTGCCCTTTGAGAGCAGAAGGGATTTTGCTGCCCCTGGCTATGTACAAGGATTGGAAAGTCACTTTCTTGGGGCTCCCAGGGTGATATCAAGCTCAAGGAAATCTCAGAGTTTTCTGCCCTGACATCTTTCTCTGGGGTCACCTATGGGGCTTACCACATCTTAGACCAGCAGTCAGAACATAACAATGAAATTTAGCACAGGATTTCTACCTTTCTCTGTAAAACAATACAATTCATCTTATTAAAACATGATATAATTCCAGGTGATAGAGAAAAATTGATCCAATTCCAGAGACTATTTTGAAAGAAAATTAAAAAGCGCATCTTTTCAGTCTTCTAATTTTTTCATTAAGTGGTCATCCCAGCCTTAGATCTGGCTCATGAATCTTTGTTTTTGGGTGGATTAGTTACAGACATGCCCAATAACTCTTGTCTAATGTTAGTTGTTTTTTTTTTTTATGAAATCTAAAACCAATTCTCTTTGTTTTGTGCTGTCTTGTGAAGTCTATTTCACTCTATTTTTGTTGCACTTTATTTATTGTACTTAATTTAAAAATTTCTGAGCCAGAATTCAGAAGCAGCTATTTACATCGTGATTTATGAAAACCAAAGTCAAGGATCAGAAACAGAAGTGAAATTGGTTATATCTGTAATGGTTACATATACAAAATGGATTCAACTCTCCAATGTAATGTGGGGTTTGTTTTGTTTTGTTTTTTTGAGACAGGGTCTTGCACTGTCATCCAGGCTGCAGTGCAGTGGTGCGATCACAGCTCAGTGCAGCCTTGACCTTCCAAGCTCAAGCAATCTTCCCATGTCAGCCTGCCAAGTAGCTTGGACTATAGGCATGCACCATCATGCCTGGGTTGAGTGCGTGTGCGTGTGCATGTGCGTGTGTGTGTGTATGCGTATTTTGTAGAGATGGGGTTTCACCATGTTTCCCAGCCTGGTCTCAAACTCCCGAGCTCAAGCCGTCTACCTGCCTTGGCCTCCTAAAGTGCTGGAATTACCTGCATGAGCCACTTATTTGGCCAAAACACGGTGATGTGTTTTAATCCTACCTTACATTCTTACCTTTTGTTAACATTTTGTAAACTAGCTCCTGTTCACATTTCCTATCCCAAAAACAAAGGTAGGGGTTTTGGGGTCTCATTATAGAACATTCTGGGATCAGTTTGGTAAACTTTCAATATATCATTTTCCTCTTATGCTCCTTCTTGATAAAAAATATGCAAACATTTGTCTATTAGCTAGGCAATAAACTGTTCCAGAGGTCACTACCTGTTTCAGGCAATCATCAACTTTGGGTTGAGATGGCAGAGGCTAGAATTTTATCACCGACCAAACCGGCTGCAGTAGGAACAAGAGAAGGAGGGAGGTACGTGAAACATTCATTTTGGGCCCTCTTGAGGAAATTTTTAATCCTCTAAAAATGAAGCTAGGAGTGCCTTCACCTCCATACTTTTATTCCATTTTATTCCTCCCAATACTGAATCAAGGGGCAGCCTCTCCCCAGCAATCTGATAGGGAACCACAAGAAACCTAGAGGTGCAGCCAGCCAAGTGGGCAATGAGGGGAGGAAGCGGAGGGGGAGGGGGAGTGGAGAAGGAGGAGGAGGAGAAGGAAGAGTAGGAGGAGAATTCTGTCCAATTAAGTCAGTGGGTTGGAGGTTGGTGTCAGCAAGTTAGGTCACAGGTAACTCCTAGCAACCACAGACTGCTGTCTTAAACCTGGCTGGTCTTCTCCTAAATGTCAGGCTACCTGTAAGAACTGGAAGCATGAGACCAGGTGCAATGCTTCATGCCTGTAATCTCAGCACTTGGGGAGGCCAAGGTGGGTGGATCACCTGAGGCTGGAAGTTTGAGACCAGCCTGGCCAACGTGGTGAAACCTCACCTCTACACAAAATACAAAATTTAGCTGGGCCTACTGGTGGGTGCTTGTAATCCCAGCTACCCAGGTGGTTGAGGCAGGAGAATCTCTCAAAGCCAGGAGGTGGAAGTTGCAGTGCGCCAAGATCACAGCACTGCTTTCCATCCTGGGCAACAGAGCAAGACTCTGTTTCAAAAAAAAAAAAAGAATTGGAACGGGACATATGGCTGGCTTGGCACCACTTGGTATCAGTCCTAGAAAGCCAGAACTCAGATATATCAAGAGTGGGTATCTGGCAACCCTTTCCTAGGTGTTACTTTCTAGAGAGGACAAAAGCTGGGTCTCCTTTCAACCAAAGGATAGGACTGATTGGGTATGATTTTTTACACTGGATCCTAGCAGTGTAGATTTGTAAACGAGACAGTTTTAATTCTGACTTGAGGGGATTCTTGATGCTGGAAATGATTTAGACTCATGTCCTGACTGAGAAACACACATTGGGGCAAACAGCAACCAGTGAAGGGCAGCCAGCAGCTTAAAATCCCAGCAAGTGTTCTGAAAGGAAGCTGATCAGCTATGGCTCCTCTGACTGGCCTGTCAGCATCCCACAGCAGTGACAGGTACTGACTCTGTCACTGCACTCCTCCTTTGAAGGGCTCAATTGCTCTGAGGATCCTGCATGTAATTTTTGATACAGAATTGGTGCACAACTGACAGGGCTGGGAACTTGACTCAGACAGTTTATACTCACCCAAAAAGATGATAAATGCATGTAGCAATACAGGGAGTTAAAATTAATTCATAATTATAAACTTTTGCATGTTTATTCTAAAGTATACTTTACGAAGTTCTTTCTCCAACCTCTAGTACCTGGAAAGAGAAGTTAGCTTTAAACCTGTTTTAAAGCTGAAATATACTCAGAATGGGTTTTTAAAAACCAGTTCTTTAAGACACGCAAAGGAGACTCAATTTAGGGAATCATCAGATACAAAATCTGTGATCCAATATCTTGCAGTTTCTTTATCAGTATAGATTAACCATGACTTAACCTTTGATGACCAATAACTTTATGTACAGTATTTCCCATTGATAAATGTGGTATAACATCTCTGTTACTATCACAGCAGCAGTGCCTATAGGATTCTCAAACATTTATCCCAAATACTAAATCTAGATGCATGTGTAATATTGATGGGATGCCAAATATATGGCTCCTGGAAAACTTCCAGATAGCCGCAGAATGCTGGCTTGATCAGGGCCAAGCCAAAGAAATGTCACTTGGATTATTGCCTTTGAGATTATTGGGTGGTTACAGATAAAGTTCAAACTACTACTATTAATCATAATCAATGAAGGTAAGATTAAATAAGCATATCCCATATTTGGTGAGTCAGCAAGTCCACTTTCTCCAGTTAATGTCAACATCTGTTTTTGGGCTATGCTGATATTCCTTGGTTGACCATTTCTGTCTTCTTTTCCTCAGGAGTATTTGCCTAACATAAGTAAGCTGGTAACTGTGTTAGCTAATAAGGGTCTCTGACTCATGTAGCCTACACCTAGCATGTGGCAGAAGGAATGCTACATTAACGATCAGATTTTTATACCAGTGGACTTTTTACCAAATAGCAAAAGCAACACAAAAGAGTATTTTATATAGAACAAATCTCTTCAGCCCTACCCAACTTCCAATCAAGAAGCATGCTGAAGACTAGCAGTACCTTTGAGACAGACAGTTCCTTGGATTTAGACTCAAACAGGTGCTCCAGTCTGGAAGTGTCGACCTTAATGGGTTCCAGTTTTGACCACAGGAATTCTCTGCAGCGTCGGTTGTTTTTACATGGCCAGTCAAAAGGCCGAACTTCATTCCAGAACAAACGGATGGTCTTCTTTTTCTTAGTGAATGTGGGCTGACCCCTGGGTACCTGGGACCACCCTAAGCCCTGAGGAGCGTTAAACACTGGAGGAGGAGGAGCCAATAAATTACCGGGGAGAGGAGGGGGAGGGACGCTGTCCAACAGGGGTGGAGGGGGTGGGGGCGGCAAACCCAGAAAGGTGGGTGGGGGTGGGGGAGGTGGCCCAGGGGCCTCCCTGTGACCCAGGTCCACATCTAGGACATCGATGTCATCCTCCTCCCCCAGGTCAGTGAAATCCATGTCTTGGATTCTAAGCTCCCTTGGATTGGCCATGAGCTGGTCCCAGATGTAATCAGACTCTGTCTTCAGCTGCACTGGTGCTGTCTCTGGGATCTTGTCATTGGGCTCAGTATCAGGGGAGACGGAACCTCTCCCCAGGTCCCCACTGTTGAATTTCTCAGCAAATGCTTTCACACTGCCCCGATTGTCCAAACAGCCGACGTCCACCCTCCTGACACTCTCATCCTGGGCCTGAGAGTTGGCCTGCAGGGTGGATATCCTGGTGGCAAGGCTGGCTACCGCCTCCACCTCCTGCTGGGTCCTCCCAGCCTCCTCATCCCCCTTCTCCTCATCATCAGGGGACTTTCTGTTATGGGCATACAGCATGTCCAGCATGAACCGTTTGTTGGTGAGGATGTCGCCACACTGTCCATTTACACTTGCATCCTGGACACCTGTGGGCCACAAACCTGAAAGTACATAGGAGAGAAAAATGAGAAAGGGGCAAAGGGGCCTCACTTCCATGAAAAATCTGATTATTGAATAAGTGAACTTGACACACGGGAGTGACTTCAGAGAAGACACTGCATAAAGCAGTCAAAGCCGTGGGCGACAAGATGCTCTTGGGCAAGAAGAGATGCTGCTTCATAGTCCCAAAGACCTGCAGCCAAGACTCTTCCAGGCATAACACTGCTCCTGGCTCCTACCTGGGCTCATGGGAGAAATTTTCCTTTCTCCTGTCCACCCATGGCAGCTGGCCAGGACCTGCACAGCCACAGGTAACTAAGGAGCCTCTGCCCTAACTTGAGATAGGGAGGCAAGAAGCCACGCCCTGGTGGTATTGGAGAGCCTAGAATATAAGCTTCGTTTATTTCCCCTACTCCAAATCTGCACTAGTGCAGCTCAAAGTGCCTCAAAAACACAGAAACTGTGCCACTCACTGGTCACTCTTTAGGTTCACTCCTTATCACAGTCCCTAGTTTCCAGGGGACTGAATGCTGCCTGGCAATCTCACCCACTCCTCTCCTAGGTGACTTTCCATAGCCTTCTCTCCTCTAACCTCCTGGCCCATCTCATCTTCAGAGATGACCTTGCTTCCTAGTTCACCAACTTAACAGATAAAGCCAGAAGGAATCTTCCAGAGCCTCCCTTCCACCACTACCCTCCCACCTGCACTGACCCTCAGAACACAGTCTCCCTCCTGTGACTGCCTGATAAACATCCCTCTTAGCAGGGGTTGGCTGCCCACTTGTACATTAGACACCCGCTCCAGAAATTCTCTCTCCTGCATTTCCCATGGCCCTCCCACTAGAGCCTTCCTTCTGGCACATTAACATATATATAATTTCCCCCGTCTTAGAAAAGCAAAACCACCCGTGGTCCCATTCATCCCTCTAGCTATCACCTAACTTTAACGTTTCTCATTTCCTTTAAAGTGTAACTGCTCATAAGAGTTGCTTTGCCCTCTGCTTCCAGTTTCTCTCTTTCCTTTCTCTTCGGCCCAGTCAAAGGGAGCTATTGTTCCCACCACCCTTCACAGCTTCTGCTTTCAGGTCCCAGTGACTCCTGTGTTGCACTGGATGCAGCTGACTACTCCCTCCTCCTTCACGGGGCTCCCAAGAGATGATACAAGGCTCCCAGGACATCTGGCTACCCCTTCTCAATCTCCTTCACTGGTTTCTCCTTATCATTAAACTTTAGATGTCCTTGGACTTCTTCTCTCCATCTTCACTCTTTCAGTCTCATCTAGATTCACAACTTTAAATGCCATCCATAAAATACAACCTTCTCCACCCCTGCACCCCCCAACCTAAGCTGCTTCTCCTGCAATCCTTTGCTGTCTCAGCTATGGCAACTTCATCCATCTTGCTGCCAATCCCAAAAACCTCACCGTCATCCTTGACTCCTCCTGTTCTTTCACCCTCCACATCCAGTGTTGCAGGAAACTGGCTAGACCTTTATGTCATATCCAGAATCCAGCCACTTTCCTCAGCACCTCTGCAACCATGACCATGGGCCAGGCCAGCATGGGTTCCTGCCTACAGTACTCCAGGGGCATCCCCACTGGACTCTCATGTCCCTTGAGAGCCAATTCTTAACCCAGCAGCCACATGATGTTATAAAAATGTCTGATCATATCTTTCTGATCAAAGTCTTTTAACAGCACCACCTTTTCCTGTGAGAGAAAGCCAATGACACGATGTTCACGAGGCCTTCCATGATCCTTTCTTACTTTTCATTCATTGCCCCCCACCACCTCTCCCCCACCCCCAGACACACATACCCATAAATCTCGTTAGCTACAACAATTTCTTCTCATTCCTAGAACTCACCAAGTATGAACTGGCCTCAGGGTGTCAGCCCCTCCTGGGATAAACTGCACCCAGTGAATCACACAATTTTATCCTTGACCTCCTTTTAGTCTTTGCTCAAACCACATCTTCTCAATGAAGTCTTCCCTGACCACTTAGTGGAAACTGTGCAATCCTCCTCCTACACTGTTGATCATCCTTTCCTGCTTTATTTTTCATCACAGCTCTTAGGACTAAATCTGTCACGTTTTGCTTAGTTTATTGTCTGCCTCTGCCCTGTCACTGGAATAATTATAATTACTGATTAAATTGCCTTCTTCATGGGATGCAAACTCTATGAGAACAGGATTTGGGTTTGTTTTGCTCACTGTTATTTCTGCAACATGTGGAACGAATGAATGAATGATCAGGAATGTTATTCCTCTGGGTTTGCCTCCTTGGGGCTTGTATTAGTCCGTTCTCACGCTGCTATAAAGGACTGCCAGAGTGGGTAATTTATAAAGGAAAGAGATTTAACTGACTCACAGTTCAGCATGGCTGGGGAGGTCTCAGGAAACTTACAATCATGGCAGAAGGGGAAGAAAACATGTCTTTCTTTACATGGTAGCATGGAAGAAAAGAATGAGTGCCCAGCGAAGCGGGAAGCCCTTTATAAAGCCATCAGGTCTTGTGAGAACTAATTCACTATCATGAGAACAGGATGGGGAAACTGCCCCCATGATTCAATTACCTTCACCTGGTCCCTCCCATGACACACGGGAATTATGGGAACTACAATTCAAGATGGTATTTGGGTGAGGACACAGCCAAACCATATCAGGGCTGGCAGAGCCAGCTGGCAAGTGCTTTAGGAGGTGAATTCCGTCAGCTTTCCAGGGCCTCAGTGGATCCTGGTGTTGGGATGTGGCAGGAGACCCAGGCCTGGGAGGTCAGCATTCGTAGCTTCATTCAGCTAAGGGAGCATCTTCTTCAAACACACTGAGGGTGGGCTCTGGCTTGAGAAGGCATTGACCGGGGGAGCACAAGGTCTCCCAGTATTTCCAGTGTAGTTTTGTTCTCTGTCCTCGCTGCAACAACCGCTTAACCTGACCAGGGTACCTTAGGCCATCTCAACACCAGAACAAGGAGCTCTCGAATCCTCTTTTAGGTTTTACAAACAAAATATACTTAGGACATAATCACCATCAAAAGGAGATGAGACGGTATTTGAGGATAAGAGCAAAAAATCTGATTAGCTGGAGTTTCAATAACTGGTCAGACACTCCTGTGAACAGGGAGACCACTTGGATGCCAGGAGGCTGCAGCAGATAAAGCAGCTGAGCCTTTTTCAAGAGGCAGACTCATTCTTTCTCCATTTATCGGGAAATGTAAGCATTTTTCTATTTTGGCAATAGGGAAAATAATATAATCAGGTGATATATTTTTTTCTGAGACAGAGTCTCACTCTGTTGCCCAGCCTGGAGTGCAGTAGTGTCATCTTGGCTCACTGTAGCTTCCACCTCCCGAGTTCAAGCAATTCTCATGTCGCAGCCTCCTGAGCAGCTGTGACTACAGGCATGCACCACCATGCCCAGCTAATTTTTGTATTTTTAGTAGAAACGGGAGTTTCACCATGTTGGCTAGGCTGGTCTTGAACTCCTGACTTCAAGTGTCCCGACCACCTCAGCCTCCCGAAGTGCTGGGATTACCTGTGTGAGCTACCATGCCCAGGTAACCAGGTAATATTTTTAATATGCCAGTCTCCTTGCTTATTCTCTTCACTAATTTGTGACTCCTTTCATCGTTTTGCAGTGTCCCTCTTTGTCCTCAGTAACTTCCTTTGCTCTGAAATCTACTTATCTCATGTAACCATTCCTGCTTTTCTCTGATTTAATGTTCGCAACTTTTTTTTTCTCAACTTTTTTTTTTCTTCCTTTCACACCTAGTCCTACAGATTTTTTCCCAACTTTTAACGTAAAATCTACCAGTGTCATTATGTTTGAGAAGAGTTTTCTATATGTAGCATATGATTGGGTCATTTTAATCCACTTTGCCATCTATGTTTTCATTTAAAGGAATAATTGATATGTTAGAACATAAGTCTGCCATTTTATTTGTCTCATTTGTTCCATTTATTTTAGTGTCTGTTTCTCCTTTCTTGGTCTCTTATGGGTTACTTGAATACTTTTTTTTTACTTTAACAAATTTTTAAATTGATACATAATAGATGTACATATTTTCAGGGTACATGTGATAATTTAATACATTCATATAATTTGTAAAGATCAAATCAATGTAATTGGGATATCTATCACCTTAAATATTGTCTTTTCTTTTTGTTACATTCAAATTATTATCTTCTAGATATTTTGAAATACACATAACACATTATTGTAAACTATAATTTCCCTACTGATCCTATAGAACACTAGATCTTATTTATTCTAACAAATTCTATACTTGTACCCATTAGTCAACCTTTCTTCAATGCCCTTGAATATTTTTTGGAATTTCATTCTGATTTATTTATGTGTTTCCAAGTACATTGCTTCATCTGGTTCTTGCAGCGGTTGCTCTAGGTGTTACAATATACACACTAATCACAGTAAACTAGTATTACTGTTCTACCACTTTGAAGTGTGAAAAGACTTACTTTCATTTAGATACCGTTAGCTTCCCCACTCTTACAGTTGTCTTAAGTATTCCTCTACATACACAGAGCACTACATTACATGATGTTATAATTTTTGCTTCAACCATCAAGTATGATTTAAGAACTCAGAAGCAGAAAGTCTATTTATCCCTGTTTTCACCCATTCTGTTGTCCTTTCCTTCCTAAAGTTCTAAGCCTTCTGGTCACCATTTTTTTTCTGTTTGGAGAACTTCCTATAGTAATTCTTTGAGGGTAGGGACACATTCTTTCCGTTTTTATCTGAGAATGTCTTATTTTCATTCTTAAAGGATACATTTGAGGGATATAGAATTTACAGTGGACAGTTCTTTTCTTTTAGCACTTGCAAAATGTTGTGCCCCTTCCTGCTAGCCTCCGTGGTTTCAGATGAGCAATGTGCTGTCACGTGGACTGGTGTTCCCCTATAGGTAATGTTTCCTTCTAGCCTCTTGCAAAACTTTTCTTTGGTCTTTAGTTTTCATAAGTTTGATTATCATTTGTCTCGGTGTGAATGTCTTTAAATTTGTCTTGTTCAGGGTTTGCTCAGCTTCCTAAATCTGTGAGCTTATACCATTTGACAAATTGGAGACGTTCTGGGCCATTATTTCTTCAAAGAATTTTCCAGCATCCCACTCTCTCCTCCCCAGATTCTGACGAATTGGAGTTAGATGGAGTCTTATTGTCTCACAGGTCCCTGAGGCTCTGTTCATGTTTTTCAGTGTATTTTTTTCTGTTATTCAGAGTTCTTAATTTCTACTGGTTTGTTTTTGAGTTGACTGATCATTTCCTTTGTTGTCTCCAATCTACTATTAAGCCCATCCAGTAAGTATTTTATTTTGGTTACTGTGTATTTCAATTCTACAGTTTTCCTTTGGTTCTTTTTAATATCTTCTATTTCTTTGCTATTTTATTTTTTATGAATTCCTTAAGTGTTTGTAAGTTCTTACTGAGGCAGTATTATAAAGGCTGCTTCAAAATCCCCAGCACATAATTCCAATGTCTGGCTCATCTCAGGGTTGGCATCTGTTTATTGCATTTTCCCATTCAAGATGTGATTGCCTTAGCTCTTGAAATGATGAGTGATTTTTCCATTATGTCTTGGACATTTTGTGCATTATTAGCCAGACTTTAGATCCTATCTAATCTTTTAGCAGGTAGTCACCCTTTTTAGGTATAGCATACAGGTGCTGGTGGAGGGAGATGTCCAGCTCCCTGCCGGATCCTGCTGTCACCACCCCAGCAAGAGTGCTGACTCACACTGGCTCATTGCAGATGAGGAGGGCAGAAGGTCAGTTCCCCCTCCCTTGGCCCCACTGGCACCTTCCCAGGGAAATTAAATCACTGACTCATATTGTCTTATTGCCTCCAAGTGGAGGCAGAGGTTCAGATCCCTATCCGTTTCCATTGACTCGGGGTCAGGTTTTCATTAGTGCCTGTCTAGGGTACAGCAAGTATTAATGAGCAAAAAGTCTGTGTTGTGTTCTGTTAGGCAATCCTTTTCCCAGTCCTTTGACTAGGGAAATAAGCTTTACCTGGAGCTTCACTCTCATGTAATTTAAATCCAGAGGTTCCTAGGCAGTATGCCTTCTTCTTTCCACCTTTCATAGTCAGCCTCTAATTGATTGTTCTGGTACTCTTGGGGTGTTGCTATGTTAGTTGTAAGAGGGAAGACCCAGGAACAATGAAGATTCCCCATCTTAACCAGACACCTCTTCATTTATTCATCGATTGTTTTGTGAGACTCTGCTAGGAAGTGAGGACTCACAATGAATAGGCAGACATCCCTATCCTCACAAAGCTGACATTCAAGTGGAGACAAAGGACAATTATACAAGTAATTATTTAAGAAAGTATAATGCATGCTGTGATAAAGTTTCTCACATGTATGCCCTAGAGTAGAACACATGAAACAGAGAAATTAAACCACATAACTGGAATAAGACGAGATTTTTTCAAGTCCTACAAATTCATTTTTGACATAGTCATTAGAAATAGTTTTGGGAATAATTTTAATTATCTCTAAGGTTGCTCTGTAATTTGACAGCACTCTGAAAAGCAAGAGCTATAATGGCATAGCTGCTCTGAATCCACAATGGCTGATGACGCCTGTGAGCAGTGAGATTTTTTAGGAACCAATAAGCTACAGTAAATAAACACAACCAAATCTCACAACAGCACCGGAGCAAAGCAGAAAAATCATTTCAAAACCCTAATTCCTGCTTCAAAACTCTTGGACACTGCCCACTTTTGGTAGAAAGTCAATGGTTCTTCACTGGGAGCAGTTTCCATTTTTGGAAAGTTGTCCTTATTGGGAAGAATATTGGATAAGCTGATCCAAGAAAGTCTGTCGTCTGGTATAATTTTACTAACCCAATTTGTTGATATGTTTTAGGCCTGCTAAATCCAGTAATGACGAATAATTCTTAAAGTTATTCCTAATAAATAAAACATGATTTAAGGCCAATATGATCAGTAAGACTTACCCTACACCCAGCATTATGACAATAATGACATTAATGTGAATGATAACAAGTAGAATATGGGGACTTACCTGTAATCTGATTTTGAAAGAAACTGAGTAAATATCAGCATATATAATACCTCTTGGGACATACGTATTCAACCAAATGAAGACACAGGATTTTCAATGCAATAATTCCTAAGATGTAAACTAACAAAGTCTTTTATATTCTTTTTTACTGCATCATAGTGACCAGCAATATAAAGTATAAAATCCAGTAGTATATTCTAACTGGGAAAAACCCAAACTGTACTTTTAGACAACGCCACTGATTTTCAGGGCTATTGGGAAACATTCTGGTTTCACTCATTCATTCATCCATGCTTCTGAGACAATATATTTTAATCTGGGAACTAATAAGTCATTGATAGGTCATGGCACTAGCTGGCAGGCCTTTTAGAGGTGTCATGTTGCCCTCTGGACCTAAGACATCGACTTGAGTGGGTACCACTCATATGTAGCTTAATGAAGGCTGGCCCATGAGACATGACTCCACCGGTTAGGAGTGTTTGTTGAGGAAGGAGGCATTCTACCACCTTGACAGCACACAAGTCATGGGTAGGAAAATTTACTCTGTGGCATCACAAATCATATGAATCATTTACAATTCCTATAAGCCTCTATGGCACCCTCCTCAAGTCTTTGGTGAGGTTCTTTCAGGCCAAACCAAACCTATAATCTAACATTCCATTTGGTCCCTAATTGTAAAGTCATCATTCATAGGAGAACTGAATGAGTATTAAGTGTAACACCAAAAAGCATGTACTTTATACTAAAGAAAAGAATGGTTATGAGTATAATGTAGAGAACAAATTATCTATATTCCAGTACCTCACATCAAATTGAACTCAGTACACTATGTACTACAATTTTTTGGAAATACTCATTCAATCAATTTAAACAAATCTTTCCAGTCTGAAATGTTCAGTCAAAATGAACATACTTCAGTAAACACATTGTTAAAGAAATAGATAACAATGTGACAGTTTCTAAACTTCTATCAAAAGCTGAAAAAAATCTTACTATTATTAACCTATTATTAACAATGGAACATTCAGAGGAAAATGAGAGGTTTCTCTTCTAGGGCTTATTCCCCAGGAAAAGCCCTCCTTATCGGGGCCTGTTTTTCCAGGTATGGAAGTGATGACTGTGACAGTGTGGCAGAGGGTCTGGGGTCATCTTTCTATGAGGTAGAAGGCTGCTGGCTGGCTGCCAGCATGGCCACACTCCTTGTCCCCAGACACTGGGTGACACAGCTGGGTGAGTGGGCTGACTCAGGTCACTTTAGAGACCAGCCTGTGGACAGGCTCTTAGCGAACCTGTCCCTGCACCCCAGGCCTCCCTGGTACATGCCAATTGAAACAAGGGGCTTCATTTACCAGTCGTCCTGTCCCTGGAGAGTTTGTCCTCCTTCTCCTCCCTCTCCAACGTGCTGCTGGAGGACGAGACGCTGGAGGCGGAACAGTTGTCCCTTTCGTTCACCCCCTCGTTCTGCCTCTCTTTCTCACTGAGGGAGGCTCTTTCTTCTGGCTCTTGCTCTAGTGCCCGTTCCACTTCGGTCTCTGCGCCCTTGTGGGCAGAGGCTACGTCCTGGCCAGCTTCATCAGCAGCCTGTCCCGCTCCTGCCTCTGGTTCTGGTTCTGCCTCTGATTCAGGCTCAGGATCCCCGGCACTGGCTGGTGGAGACAACAATGGAAATTATATTGACAACAGATTTCTTGGAAGGGTAAAGTGAGGTGAGAATGGACATGAGGCTGATTTCTCTGTGGTGGGCTGATGTCCAAAGATGGTCCCCAAGAGACCTATCCCCTGGTTATTCAAACACTCATCGAGGCATTGCCATGAAGGTATTGTGCAGATGAAAGTCCCTAGTCAGTGACCTTAAGATATGGAGATTAACTAGAGGAGCTGGATTCAATCAAGAGTTGGATTCAATCAGGAAAGGCTTTCAAAGGCAGAAAGTTTTCTAATTGGCAGCAGAAAAGGAAGTCAGAGATTAGAAGCAGGAGAAGGATCTGCCACTTCACAGTTGCCTGACAGGGAATGCAGGTGGCCTCAAGAAGATGAGAACAACCTCTGGGCAACAGCCTACCAGGAACAGGGAACTCAGCTCTGCGGGCACAAGGAACTGGATTTTGCTATCATCCTGAACAAGGCTGGACACTTCCCAGAGCCTTCCAATAAGAACCCTGCCTGCTGCAGCCTTAATTTAAGCCTTGTGACAGTGGACAGCCAAGGTCAAGAACTCAGTTGAGCTGTGCTAAACTTTTGACCTATGGAAACTGTGAGATAATAAACGAGAGTTGTTTCCAATCCCTATGTCTGTGGAAATTTGTTACATAGCAATAGGAAACTAATATATGACCTTTTACGGAAAGAGAAACAAAATCCATGGTGGATCAAGCTGATGAAAAGTAGTAGCCTAACGTGTTCTGAAATCAGATGGCCGAACCAGTGAGGTTCATCACCCTTTTCTTGGGTTATGTTTGCTCATAATGTGTTTGCTCATAATATGAAGTTAGTTTGTGATTTTGAAAGCAGTTTGGAAGAATCACTCATGGTCACAGTCTATTTGCAAACCTATCAAGGCTGGAGATCTGATGCTGTCACTGAGGTAAGACACCCATGTTCTCACTTGTGTGACATTCTAGGGAACATGGAAATGGCACAATCTGGCTTATGCATTTTTTGTTTTTTGAGCAAAACTCTCAGCTGTAAGCTGTGGATGTGTAGCAAAATGATAGAGAATACACAAAATTCTGAGCCAGCTGCCACACATGAAGGCTGGGGGAGAGTGGCTTACTCTTAAGGGAACTGCCCTCAGGCTGGGCAAAGCCAAACCCTGGCAATGTACTCTAAGGGCATGTGCTTGAACCCTAGGTACACACTGCTCAAGGCAACACAGAAATCCTGGCAGGGTCTACACATGGTAGGGGTTGGATGAGAGCTGCCCAGAGTCCATAGGAACACGCAGATCAGGGCAGCTCGCTGTGGAGACATCATGCTGGCCCAGGTAATGGGCGTGGCTGGCCATGGGGCACACAGAACCAGCCCTTAGCAGGCTGGGCATGGGCATTACTAAGGGAGAGAAACATTCAGGCCTCACTAAGCAAGGGGCACAGCTAACCCCAGCTTCCCAGCAAGAATTTATTCTTCAGGACCCACAGGGCCATCACTCCCCAATCCCTCATCTGCTCTCAGGCTGTTATCCTCTGAGGATGAGTCAGGGAGTTAGCTGGGCAGGGAAGATGCGGTGGAGAGGATGAAACACCACTTTTCCTTACGCTCATGGGCAACTTCCAAATCCCACTCCTCCGTGGGAATATCCCCGAGTGCCAGGTGGGAATTTGGGGGTAGAGGAGTAAATTCCTCTCCTTTGATTACAGGTTGTGCATCTTCTGCTGGGAACTCCAGCCTCAGGCAGGAACCTGCTTTCAGGGAAGGCTGGAGGACATGGGGAGGGGTAGCAAAGGGGCTGTCCCTCCTGGGCATCCCAAGAAGGGAAGGCTTTAGGAACTGGGAATCTGAGGGCAGTTTCCCAGAGAGGCATGGGTGGCAGTCACAGAAGGAAACCAATGGACACACAGCTGTGAGTCCGCGTGACTGAGAATGAGAGCATCGTACCCTCTTCCTTAAAAGTAAAAGCTGTGCTGGGTCATGGGATGGAATGAACAGGCCTTTTAGAAACATTCCCTTTGGTACTGAAGGAATTTTTATGGTAATTTCTTTTTCATCTGATAATAGAGTATTTAGGAGAGATACAAAACCCCATTAGTTTTACAAGCATGGCAAGAGCACAGCCTCAGCAGAGGCAGCATCATCATTTGGTTGACAGAAAGCACATGTTTTTGCACACATGGACTTCAGAATAGCCACATCAAAATGAAAATGTGTTTCCAACAGCCCGGCATGTGGCATGAACTGAAGTTTTAATTGGTAAGCATATGGTGAAAAACAGCAAGGGCCCCTCCTAGTGGCTTCATCACAGACAGGGATGGGGGTTCAGTTGGCTGTCATAAGCCTATGTCTACTCACCACCCCCAGGAGTCTGGGCAAAGCACGGAGGCTCCGTGATTGATGGCTGTTTGACTTCAGCCTGCGTGTGTGCCCTGCCATGTTCTATTCCACTGAACATGCAGGATTCTGCCCAAGCAGCAGCTCTGGCCCTGTTTAAGCTGCCTGCGCAGGTGTGCTAACAGACACACAAGCTCTGGAAAAGCCACTTTCTTGGGGGGAAGCAGTACAATTTTATCCTGCTACACTAGGGCCTAACTTCATGGAATCAGACATTTCAATTTGTGACTTCAACTACTGGGGTGGTTTCTTTTTGTCATGACTGCTGGGGAAGGAGTCATCTGCAAAGTCATCTCCTGCCCAGAATACATGACTCAGTGTCTACAAGGTCTGATTGCAAATCTGAGGCCGTCCTAATGATGAACAAATTAAATAACTGTCATACACATTCAAGTCAAGCAAAACTACCAGGGTCTATGGCAGAGCTCTTCGCTCGCTGTCTTAATCAAACACAGGCAAGTTGTCTGAGGGCCAAGACCTTGCCTTCCTCTCCAGTTGGAGGGCCCCAGCATGGTCCTGGGGCCAGTGTCTAATCAGAGCGTTCCTACTGATAGGAAGCATCCAGGACAGCCCCGAGATTCCATGCTGAACCCCAGAACGTTTCTCTCCCCTTTTCCCATTATCTTCAGCAGGATTTTCCTCAATCACACTTCCCTCTGCGCACACACATACAACAGTTCATTCTGAGTCAGTGTCGCTAAGCCTGCTGCCCTCTGGGTAGATACAGGAAAAAAACTCATTTACACCTACCAAGTCCCCAGGAAACAGGAGAAATCATATAATCCTACAGGAAAAGTCCTAAAGGGGGTTAGGATCTTTGGCAACAACTAGGGAGGAAAGGGAGGAAAGGTGTTTGTTTCCCTCCCTGGAATGTTTACAACTTCTCATTGTTACCAGTCCCAGAATTTAATGAGCCTTTCTCTGACCCAATAATGTGGTGCTGGTGGTAAAAGACAGACACAGTGACCCATGAGACTGACCCAGATCTGTCACAGAGGCTAGAGTGAAGTAGAATAGAGAGATCCTGAACAACCTGCCATGACATCCATGTGGCAAAAGTGAGTGAGCTCCGCCACCAGCGGGCACAGGGAAACCCCCACCTCTCAACTACCAGCAGACACAATAACAAAAATGCATTCGTAAGAGTGATGGATGTTCTAAGACCAAATGCACTCTATCCTGGGAAGGCATGGCAAGGGTCTTTGGCAAGACCTGGGAGGGGACATAAGTCTTTGTGCCACAATAATGTTTAAAGACTCAAGGGGTAACAATGAGTTAAAAGGGGAAACATTGAGAATACCCTGGGAAGAGGGAAGTGCCCACACAGGGACCTGGAGCCCATGGTGTGCTGGCGGGAACGAAGGCTGTATGGCCTGGCAGGAGGAATGAGATGAGGTTCGGATGGTCATTAGGGGCTAGGGCAACCAGCCCTGCGTGTTGAGGGAGGGATCTGGGACTTTACCCTAAGGGAAGTGATGACTGCTCTGTGTTTCATTTCATCTGAGGTGAGCCCTGTCTCCACCTGCGTCACAGGCAAGCAAGGCTTTCTGCTGGGAACAGCTTGGGTGTGCCTGCAAGCCGAGGCCCCTAGTCAGTGTGGAATCAAGAGTCCACGAAGCAAACCCTTAGAGAGAGAGAGAGAGAGAGAGACAGATGAGGAAGAGGCGAATGCCAATCAGTGGAGCTCAAGAGAAAAAGAAAATAAAAACATAGCACCACTGGAAGAACATGTGGGTAAGAACACATGGACTGAGACTGAACAGCAGGAAGTTCTCCATTCCAGACATCAACAGGGGGAGGAACTGTGTTCACACTGGAGGTGGGTAGGGAGATCTGCAGGGCTGCTGGGTCCCCTTGAGGAATGGTTACTGAGCACTTCACAGGAACTGCCTTCCGAAGCCCTCATGACCTCTCTATGGAGAGGGCTCTGGGATTACCCTCAGAAAGCTGGGGCCAGAAGAGAGCAGTGAAGACCTGTGCCAGGGTGGTGGGAAGGAGCAGAGTGTCCCTTCTGCAGTATGGAATACCTCTAAGAACCCTGCAGCAGCGTCTTCAAGGTAGGCTCAGGAGTGACTGTGATACACCAATCCGGCAGGTCAGGAGCTGCCAGGGCTCCCCACGCTTGTCCATAACCACCTTGGATGGAGGAAGGAAGCAAAGATCTGACTGCATCTCCTGGGCTATGCAAGAGAAGAGGAGAACTACAGGAAGGACTTGGGCCAGGTGCCCAGGCAGCCCCTCTCCCAGCAGTGGGCGTCAGTTTGGAAACAAAAGGAGGACATGGCATAGAATGCTTGGTAACATTACAAGCATCCAAAACCAGGATCTGTCTTCCTGGATCACAGCCCAAGAGTGCAGACTGATGGGATCTCAGCATCGCCAGGATGCACTTAGCAAAGATCAGAAAAATGTGCTTGGCCAGAGCCTGCACTGACCTGGCTCTGAGGGCTTCCAGCCAGATCTGAAGGTGGGGGAAAGGGGAATACAAGGGCCAAAGAAAAAAACCAACACTAAACCACATAAAAGGATGTGGTAATGGATACTTTTTGCAAAGTAGAAGAAACAATAGAAAATAAGGGGTCCAGGATATCCTCAAAGCAATGTAACAGGGAACTGGGCTGTCACCACCCTGTGGGGAAGGACCCATAACCCATAACCAGAGCACAGCCACTAAAAGGAATTCTTCACCCCAAAGAAACAGACATTCCTGGAGTGAGAGGGGTTGAGAAACCAGAATGGGAACTCATCAACATGAGAACCACACAGAAGTGGGAGAACCTAAGCGCTTTTCTTAGGTGTAAGAATATAAAGCCTGCCCCGTCAGATGGAGAATGTGACCATGCTTTCCTCATGCAGATCGCAAAATCGGGAGAGAAATGAGGAATGAGCCAGCCTGAGGACTTCAGCCAGCTGGTCCCTGTGCAGAGTCTACCAGGGCAGACCATCACTCACTCACAAAATCTCGTTTTCCTTGTCCCTCCCAAAGCCCAACACCAACTCCTCATCTGGTCCCCAAACCTCCCTGGACATCAGGTCCTGCTTGCCTAAGTGCAGTAAAAATCCAAGTCATTACACACTGAGTACCTTCTACACCCAGATGCTGTGCTAGGAACCATGTTACATCATTCTCTTTAGTGCCGGCACCTACAATACGAAGTAAGGATTGATGTCCCATGTGAGAAATAAGGAAATATGTTCAGAGAGGTTAAGCAACTTGCCCAGAGCTACACAGCAGGCTGGCTACTCTCTGACTGTTTGATCCATGCTCTGTTCTGCTCTGTGCCTGAGGATGCTTATCCCCGCAGACAGCACCACCTGCATGTGCTCTCCCTCTCCCTGGCTTAGTTAGCCCCTGGAGGTTCTAGCAAAGGTGGGAAGAAGGAAGCTGGGATATTAACACCCCTGCTTCCTTCACACAGGACCCTAGTTTGGCAAAGGTTGTCAGGCCACTGTTTCTGTCCCTTGGTCTCCCTTCTCTGGCCACAGATATTACCAAGTCCTAGTCATTCACCAAGCTCCTTCAGGCCTGAAGGCAGGAACAGTGTCCCATGACTTCTAGTCTCTGGTGAAGCGTCACCACCTTCTGATGGTCCATGACCTCCCTATACCTCTATAAACAGTCCCTTCACTGAATACCTTCAGTGACCCTGTGACCAACAGGACCCATTGCCAAGCAGAGCTCATGCTAGCAGAGTTTGGATTTGAACCTAGATTGGCTGGACTGCAAAGCCCTGGCTGTTAATCGCAGGGTTATACTGTGTGGTGGCTGACTTAAGCAACCAAGGAGAAGTATATCATCATGCCTGAAATTAAACACACACACACACACACACACACACACACACAGTGGGCAGGAATGTTGCATTTCTGCTTTCATCCATGTCCCTGACAGCCGAGTTTAGGGTGTCCAATTAGAATTTCTTGTCATGCAATTTTTCTTTGAAGAGATAAATTGCTGGTAGAAAGATCTGAACTTGATACGTCTCTGGGTGGCTTCAGTTGATTTCAATCTGCGGTAGTGTCTCGATGACTTTGCCAGGACTTGGCTTTCTGGCAGGTCTTATGAAACCAAGGACTGGGCCAGCCAGTTCTATAATAGTTGCTCCAAACTGTGTAGATTCCAGGGACCTCCCCAGCTCAGAGCTAATAACTAACACGATTGACTATGGACTTGTGGTTCAATCACAGAAATCTGAAAAAGGTCTCAAGAGAAAAAACTCACAATTTTGAAAATTCTTTAGACTTTGCGTTTGGTGTTAGACCAGTTCTTGCTAAGTTGTTCACTTGGATTCACTCTAGAGGAAGGTTTCTCGTCCTGGGTACCTGGATATTCTGCATTGAATAATTTCTTCTTCTGGGAGACTGTCTCATAGCTGTAGGATGTTTAGCAGGATCCCTGGTTTCTACTCACTAGAAGCTGCAGCACCAACCCTCCACTCCTCCTCTGCTTTTGTGGCAGCCAAAAACATCTCCAGACACTACCAAATGTCCCCCAGGAGAGCAAAATCATCCCCGGTTAAGAATCACTGCTCTACAGGAATAGTTGCATGAGGATGGCACAAACTCAGCTTCACAAAAGAAACTTTACTCAAGCCTCATAGAAGAAACAGCTCATCACTTGCAAAATACTGATTCAATAGTCTAATCCTTATGCCTTAAAAGTTAAGTCAAGCTTTGCCCTGAAATTTCAGAGCTTGATTTTCCAAAGAGGTTCAGGCTTAAGCCCCTCTGAAGATGAATAGTTTTCATCTTCAGAGATGGGTTAGGCCTAAACCTGCTTGACCTGAACAATTTTGACCATGTACAGTCAAATTACCTTCAAAAGTCCCTTTGGACAGTGCCACTTTATAGATCCCACAACTTCTCCATGGTTTCAACAATCAAGGTTTTAATTTAGCTTCAGTGGAATTCCTTATGTGCTGGGATTGCATTCATGGGCCATGTTACCCCCAAATACAAATGTGTAAACTCTAAAATCACATTTGAAGCAATAAGTTGTTCATACTACAAGGGGAATGCTGGAATCAGGAATGTTTCAGGGAAAAGAAAAAAAGATCCATGTTCCTTGTGGTCATGCTCTCTCAGGGACATGCACATTAGATTTGAACGCTAGAAGGATTAAAAGCACTATTAAATTAGAATTTCCACTTCCCACTCTTGTCTCTCAGATTATGCTTCTGATTGAGTTCACTTGCTTAAACACACACCCCACACGAAATGACTATTTTCTTTATTCTTACTGGTCTCAAGTTAAATTGTAATTCAATCAAATACTTAAATTGTCTTTTGCCA
>NW_016107657.1:566838-634148 GCF_001604975.1 Cebus imitator | reverse complement strand
TTTTTTTTTTTTTTTTTTTCAATTGGGTTGCTGAGAAGAACCTGGAAAAAGAGAGACCTATCAGAAGTGATTGAAATGGCCCAGATCAGAGATGGTTGAGGCCAGGATTAAGGCACTGGAAATGAAGATAAAAGAAAGAGGGCTGATTTGAAAGAAAACACCACAAAAGACACTTGGGGATTGACCGGATGTAGGGTAAATGTTGAAGGAGGAATCAAAAATTATATGTATGCTCCAGCTTAAATGATTGGGCCAACAGAGATGGCCTTACCCAGGTAGGGACTAGAAAATACAAGCAGGTTTGGGGTGGGGTTTCTGAATGAGAGATGGATGGCACCTCCCATTGGAACAGCCCTCAGCCTGGCACCTAGTCGGTCTGAAGGGTTGGAGAGACATTCGAGGGAGATGGCTGGGGAAAGTGCGACACGCAGGCCCTGAGCTCAGGGAGGCCAAGGCTGGAGGCTCAGGTCTGGGGGATTTAAAGCATATGGGAGGTAGGCAAAAATCACAGGTGGAATGCGAGGGCCCAGTGAGAGGACACGGCATGAAGAGAGGGGGAGCTGGGGAGGAACCTCAGAAAAACCCACCACTTAAGGGGAAGGCAGAAGAGGAGTCCGTGAGAGAACAAAGGCCAAATGATGAGAAAAGGCTGAAGATGAGATGAGAAAGCAATAATGAGAAATTTACATGACACCAAATACAACTGTCCTATTCAGTCTGGAGATTATCTAGAGGACACAGAGGTATCCAGAGGAGGCTGAATCCAGAAAGTTAACAAAAAGCGACTTGAACTACTCGACGAATCTGGCAGAGGGAGCTTTCTCACAGAAGTCACAATTTCAACAGGCTCTAAAGATGCACATCACATCCAGAGGCAGAGAGGATGCACTGCACGTCACGGAACCCAGAGGTTCTCTTGAAAAAGTGTATTTCAGGTACCAGAAAATCAACACATGTGTATCTTGCTATACTGCCGGTGTTGTATGATTTTGAAAAAACGTGTTCCAAAGATGGATGGGGGAAAGCAGAGCTGCTGGAGGGAAAGGTGGAGTGGTGGAGATGGCAGAGTAGTTATTAAGATCCTGAGATGGACAAGGATGCTAGAAGGAGTCTGAGTTATTCTTGTTTGCTAATTTCCCTGGTTTCAGTCATTGTCTGGAAATTCAAAGTACCACCGTGGTTCAAGAATCCTCATTGTCCTGACATGTGGAGCCTCATGACTGCACCTGGAAGCATGGACCCAAGGCTCCCACCTGGGCTGAAAGACACTGATGTCTCACCCAGCCCACAAGCCAGATTCTCTGAGTGTCTCCAGATGCAGCAAACTTGTTCATCCCAAGTGCCTGCTCCAGGCGGAGTCTCACAGCTCCTGCGGTAGTTTCTTTTTTTGTTAAATGGGAATGAACTAATTGCTGTTCAAAGCTTGAATTTTTTATTTACACTAATCAGATTTTAGGATACAAATTTGATAGTAAAGGTTGACTTAAATCTATTACAATCTAATATTAGGAAACAATTCTCTATACTTCTCCGGTGCTCCTATGTTTCTTCCGTCTTGCAAGCAAAGGCACTGATAGCCTTTTGTTCTGTACTATCCTTCTAAGGATGTGTACATAGTAAAGAGCCTTAGAAGACAGAAATAGGGTCTCCCCCTAGAGCAAAGATCTGGTTGGTTTATTGCCCACTGTAATAAAGATAATGTCTCCCTCTGAGACAAACAGAAGGCATGTTTACCGCCCATTATAAAAGAGTTCAGGTCCCCAAGTCTCAGGGTTCCTTTTCTCAGGTTCCTCACAACGTGTCTGCAGGTTTCACTGGACCCTATTCACATCATCCTGTGGGAACTGGGGCTTGAGGAAATGGGAAAATGTTGATACTCTGGCTATTGCTATCACTACAAGTAATGAAGTCCTTTGTCTCTGACCCAGTAATTTTGTGTCTTCTTCTAGCATCCATGGAATTGTGGCAGGGCAGCATATTAGCTTACAAGTAGGGCAATGTTTCAGTCCCTTCACAGCTCTTGACACCTAATAGGTGCCTAGGAAATCATCATTTTGATCAGATCATGTCTACCTCCCCGTCTCTTTTTTTGGAGCTGGGGTCTTGCCCTGTTACCCAGACTGGAGTGCTGTGGTGAGACATTAATTCCAACACAGTGTAGCCTTGAACTCCTGTGCTCTTCTTTACCAACTTTCCCAGTGCCACTCAGTGCCTGTCTTTACTTAAGGTTTATACTTTGTCTATTTCAGAAGGACTCAATCCTGATTAATGTTTCCAAATATGATGCAAGAAGGCATACTGCAGACAACTGTCAATTCCACAAGGAGAAAAAGGGAAATGTTTAGCGACTGAGAAATGGCAAGGGAAAAACACAATGATTTGCAAAGGCTGCCCACAGCAGCTGCAGCACATAGGGCCTCGGCCTTGGGTAGAGTTGCTGAAAGATTTTGCCCAACTGACAAAATATCATTAAGTAGCAGCAGTCAGGTGAGGCAGGGGGTGGGGCAGCCCTGAGTCACAGAACCACAAGGAATCTAGTTTCCTGCCAATTCATGAAACACTGAATTGGAGCATCCAAAATGTTTATGCAAGAGAACTAGCATGCAGTGTTGGGCTGATGATGGACGATATTCCATTGCTACCGTGCCAGTTGGAAATAGGATACCAGATGTTTCTGATTTCTGCTGTGGGGATTAGATAACCTCAGAGAGTGCCTACACCTGAAGGAGACTCAAAACTTTATCTTACACAACCAAGATGATAAAGACAGTCAATGCTGACAATGACAATAGCCAAAATGACAAACGCATGCCCACAGGAAAAATTATTTATACAAGCTAAACATTTCATGACACTCTATGTCTAAATTTTATTTCCAGGCTTGAGATCAGGAGGATACAGGAAGCCATGTTTGTCCATACTTTAAGTGCCTGGATGTGTGAGAGGAATTATCATTATACCTTCGTCGATAATTTCTGTAAATGCTGCTGGTGAGTAGGTCATGGCTGTATAGGTCATATGTGTCTCTAGGGCCAATCAGACATTTGGAAATACTCAGGAATCCAATTACAGGTAGAGAAAAAAATCACTGTCAAACATACTTTTCCCTGACATAAATGAAAATAATATAATGTGGCATCATTTTCAAATGCATCTGATGCATTATTTGTGTGTGCAAAATGGAGAGTATCAAGTTCATAATAAAAAAATTTAGACATATTTTTGCTTTCATGGCTAGGTTAGTGGGTGAAAGCCACTTCTAAATTCTTGAGAGCTGCTTTATTCCACTGGGAAATGTCATTTATCTCCACCTGGCCTGAGAAGAGACTCGTATGCAAGAGGGAGCAAGTGGGGAACATAGTTCTAGCTCTCCAGAGAAGGCAGCTCAACCCCGGGACACCCTCCAGGGACCACCATCAACCTCTTGTTTTCAGGTGAGTAGTTTCTCTCTACTCTGTTTTCATGAAATAGGTTACCTGGATCTGACACAAACTGTGATAAGAGGTTATCTGGCTATCTTGACTTTAATTATGGGTTCACAGATTAGTATTACTGTTTTTAATCCTCAGCGCAACTTTCTCAAGAATTATGTTGAAGAACTCTATCCTAATGAGAACACTGTACCTTTTCTGATAATGAGAGTCACTTATGTGCTTTCAGAATCATCTATGAGTTTCTAAAAATAATAGGAAATAAACTTACTAAGCAGATATTCTGATGTTTACTGCCAGGGATCAGTGAAAATAAGGAAAGGGTATCAAAGCAATGAATGAAGAGATGCCTTTCCATGTCTGCCCAAACTCTGGGCTGACTGTCTCTATTAATTCCAACACAGTGCAAACAGTAACATGTATATGCCTTTCCCTCCCCTGGGATGGTAATTTTAGAAAGAAGGAAAATACTCAGACCATCATCACCGAATCTAGGCAGCATGGGGACACATATCTGCTAAGCCACAGGAGGGCCAGAAGGAAAAGCAATTCAAGTGCATATTGACTTGGGGGGGGGGGGGGGGCTAGTGGCATCATTCACACAAAAGTTATAGCATATTTAGCTGGGAAGTTTTCAGCTGAGACATCTCACTAGATGGCACATCACGCTACCAGTATTTACTATTAGCCTTTCCATTTTAAAAAGTATATTTTGGAAAAGGAGTTTTTAATGTTTTTATATCTTCTTCTTTTGAAAGTTCTTCAGAATCTGAAACAGGAGTTACAAAATAAAGAACCCATAAAGGGACCTGTAATCTTGAGGCATAGACAATTTAATAACAAATATTAGTTTTTCCTCTCCTTGTGAATATAATTCTGAAATGTAGGCTGCAATTTTTGCAGACATTGGTTAGCAAAAGGATGGTGTGACATTAACATGAACAACAATGCAAACATGGTAGAGCCATGACTCCATGACAGATGGCTGAGATTGGCAGCAAAACACTCATTACACTCCCAGCACTGTGCCAAGATGGTCTGAAGCACATCTTTCCATCTATTTGGGCCTCAGTAAAACATGGATAATAACATCTCCCCTACCTACCCAGATGTGTTTGGGAAAAAGGGGAAGAACACTACAAAAATGTGAAGCGTATCATGATCGCATGATCCCACAAGGATAAAGAGTGAAAAAGCAAGGCAATCCCTGGCACATTTGGGCCACAATATGCCAGGTGTTTGGTGCAGGACCAACATCTGGATGTGTGATTATATTTTTAATTCTTCCTCCAGATGCTGGGATGCTGGAAATGCTAGGGATAAGCAAAAGGTTACTTTTGGACATTTGAAAATGGGACTTTGTAAAAAGAATATACTATTAATTGGGTAACAACAGAATGTTTCAAAGAATAAACTAGGTTGAGAAAAACTTCTCTGTTATACCGACTGTGCATTTTTGTCCTAAGGGCAAACAACTACAAAGCAGAAGGAAACCTCTGTAGTCCTTTTTGAGACCACCATCTTTTCATACACTTGCGATTTCCAATTTTAAAAATCAATTACATATCAGGACAAGGAAGTGAGAAGACTGCTGGTTCTTGCTGATTTTGATCATGATTACTTAACATACTATGAGCAGCTCTTCTAGATCTCACAGGAGCCAGTGCTTTTGATTTTTTTCCAGGAAAAAGGCAAACAACATCATATGATGCTATTTTATCAATTCGTAATTATGTGTAGATTCAAGCCTTGTATTCCTTTCACATGCAGTTACCATTTATTGTGTAATTTGGGTCAAACAGTCTCTATTAACCCCTTCTCTGAAGAGAAAATAACATTTGCAAATATCTTTTGAAAACATACTGACATAACTTATTTTCTCCAAATGCATACCACACACACACACACACACACACAAACACACACCCCACACGAAATGACTATTTTCTTTATTCTTACTGGTCTCAAGTTAAATTGTAATTCAATCAAATACTTAAATTGTCTTTTGCCACAAACATCAAAGAGATTAAAAATTTCAGGACAAATGACATTTACAGATACAATTCCCTTTCAGCCTGGGGCTGTTCTGACTTCACAATTCAGACAATTATTCTGTAAACAACTGGAGGTACAATTTTTAGTTAAAAGTCCCAGGATGAAGCACTAAACCACAACTCCGAAGGAGGATATTTCTTATATTGCCTCTGGAAATACCACAATGTAGATATAGCAATGATATGAGGCAGGGTTTACAAAGCACATGGCTGTTATAGAATAGTCTGTTTTCTTGACTCTCAGAGCCTCAATATTTTAAGACCGACATTACTCATCCATGACTAAACTATCTGCCTGGGACAATCTTCCATGGCTCAGGGATCAGGAGTAACGGGACGTCATGGGAAGCTGTAGAGGAGCCAGCCTGCTCCAGCAGAATGAGCCAAGTTTTGGACAGCCAGCAAAGAATTGGACAGACAATATCGTTCCGCTATATCCAGTTCTACTAAGGTCATGGAGTCTGGCCTTGTTTAAATTAAACGTTATGCCATATTTAGTCAACCCTCCTACAATTAAAATCTTAATGCCTCTGATGTCTTCAATTGGCTAAGTCTACATCAGGCTGTAAGCCATAACACTTGACTAAATCAAACAGTACTAGCAGTAGGGTTAATCAACATACACACTGTGTAAATGCTGGTGCCTGGGAACCATTCCTGTGTTAATGTGAAAGGAAACGGACCTACAATGGGCAGAACAGGCCGGAAAACAGCTGATGCTGAAGGCTACAGTGTACAACATCACGCCTCTCCAAATAAAGCTAAGAAGGCAATATCTCCAGGGAGAGCTTGCCTGTCCGCACATAAGCAAGTACACACACCCTCACACACCCACACCCAATCATGTGCCAGTAATTTTTACAATTGGAATTATTTTCCTTCTCCAGTATTTACCTTCTCTTTTCACTAGGTCCACATTTTTCTTTGCTTGCTGCAATTAATTTTATTCTCCTTTAGTTTAATTTAAAACAGACTAAGTTCCTCAGGTAAGAACATTCAAATGTGGTCACTTGATTGGGCAGACCCACGTATCCAAATGAGAAAGTATTAAATGAATATCCCAGTATTTAGGATTAAATATCAGAGTAAAGCTTATTTTCCATATTCTCCTTTTTCTATGACCACACATTGACAACTCTGATGAATCATTTTGCTTTACTATAAGTGGCTCTGAAGACGTCTAGTTTGTTAGTGCCCACGCAGGTTGCAGTCACCCCCACAAGGCATACCCGTAGTTGCTTTCTTGGTATTAGTCTGCAGGTTGAAATCATCACTGCTGCCCCGAGGAAGCCTGTCTGATGTTAACCCATTCATTTTCCCTCTACCCTCCCTGTACTCACCTTGGGGATGCTGAAGGGTTCCTGGGGAGGAGAGAGTCACTGTCAGAGCCTCTTGAGAGTCTAAAGATGAGGGGCTATGGCTCAGAAGGGCCGGGCAAGCAGGGGCTGCCGGTGAGGTCAGGTCCAAAGAGAGGTCGGCTCTGCCCCGGCTCACACTCCGGCTTCTCAGCTCCTTCTCATGCTCCTCAGCTGCCAACTGTTCCAAGTATTTGTATCTGAAAGTTAAATTCCAAAGGGTTTCCGTCAAAAGAAAGAGAAGCCCGTGGCTGATTCTTGTTTATGGACGAAACACCTGCAGAATGAGCCGGTTTCCAGAGGCACACAGCACAGTGCTGGGCTGGCTGGAGGGTCAGCTTGCCAAAAACACCCAGCAAAGCCAAGATGCTAATGATTAAAAATCCCACGTCATTCATAACCAAGCAAATTGGGGGAAATGGCAGCATCACACAGTCCCTAGATACTGGATCACTGTTGCAGAATCCTATCTTGCTCTTTTAGGGAACATTTGTAAGTAAGCAAAACAGCAATAACCACCACCAAAAAGCCCTAAGCGTGATGGCTGAAAACCAAATCCCCCTGGAGCTCACAGCTGTGAAATGGGTGGGTGACTTGGTGTGGCAGAGAGAAAAAAAATGCCCCCAAACTACCAAAAGGGGTTGCTTGGATGAAGGCCTGCCCTCTGAATTTCTGAACCTGCTTCAATGCTAACAGCAATGTAACTGGAATTCACTTTGTTCTCTCAGTGCTGACCATGGAAACTTTTTTATATTCTAAAATATTTCTGAGTAGGAATCAGACATCCAATAGCTTGAACCTGACGTCACATATAGTTTATTCATCAAAGTCAGTTTAAAAGAACAAAGATAACATCTGTTTTGCATTTCAGGCAGGCAGAACCCACTAACTGTTTATTAAGACCAGCTACCAATCATATTCTTCATAGTGTGCTTTATAGATCAGACCAAAATAACTTTGAAATGTGTGCCTCTTCCAGATGTCTGCTAATTTGACCCACCACTATTTTTTCAGAAATAAATTTATGCATCCAGCTGTAGCAGGTTTCTTACTATCTTACCCACCACTAAACTTTGAAGCAGCTTACTCAAGACCCTCACTTTGCATATATCCAATTCACTGCTTTGGTTCCTCACAATGGGCATTAGACATGGTGTTCCTCATTTACACAGATAAGAAAGGCAGAGCACATATTCAAACTGTTTTAAAGCAAGGCATTTAAAATGCATGCATTTTTTCATCCCATCCTCAAGGTGGGTGTGGTTCCTCAAACCGTAATCCTCACCCCTTCTCCCTGCCAGCCCCAATGCAGTCCACCCTTTGGACCAAGCTTGCGAGCGCATCTCCCTCCAGGAAGTTTGCCTTGACCACCAAAGCTGGAAGTGATCTTGGCCTTGCCTCTGAACTCATGTGAGATATGTAGTCCCTTCAACTCAGATGGCATTTTACATTTACTGCCTGGCATAGTCATCTTTTCACATGTGTACGTCTGTTTTCAACAAGCAAATAATAGGACTTTTGTGAACACAGGAAGATTACCATCTTTTGTTCTTTCCCTCAGTGCCTTGCATCGGTGGGCTGAGGGGAAGCAGGCAGAACATGCAGGGAAAAGCCTGCAAAGTGGCACCTCCCCTGCAGAGGCCCACCTGCAGCCCAGGATGCCGAGGGCGGATGCATTCGGTTTCATTTCTGTGGGGAATGAGCTTGCGTTCATGGTGAATCTCTGAAAAAAGGTGTACAGTGAGTGTATATGTAGATACAAACAATTGAGGCTTGGCCAACAGCACCACCTCTCGAGGGGTAAGAGAGGGAACAAAAGGAATGTGTTTCTGGCCTTAATTCAGGCCAGTAAGGAAAAGCCACTTGGCTGTGGAAGTAACAAGAACCTTGAAAGAAAACAATTTTGAGGGTTAAGAGGCAGGGCCTCCAGCGAATATGTTTTAAATGGGATGGTGGCAAGTTCAAGGCCAGGAATGCTGTAAGTCCAGGAGGAGTTGTGAACACAGGCATTCCCACACTGCTGCAACAGGATAAAGGGGCAGGCAAGAAATGAGTGTAAATAAGGAAATCTGGACAGGTCTAGGAGATCAGGAGGTCAGAATCCCAGAGCAAGAAGAGTCCAGAGGGGTGGGGCGTGGGCTGACGAAGCCCTGCATGAAAGGCTTTCAGCAAGGACAACCCAATTATTGCATTCATTTTTGCTGGCTCATTCCTGGTCCTGGCCTGCTGCTCACTTCCCTGTGGGCAGCCAGGCGGGCAGGCATTTGCAGACAGCCAAAGGGTTTAACCCACTTTCTGGGAGACTCCAGGGGCCACTCATCCCAGAGCCTGGATAGATTTGACTCAAATGCTATTCCTGTGCCTCTCTCGGCCTCACAGATGCCATCACTGAAGATCCATAAGACATGGGAATAGTTAAAGGTTTAACCTGAATTCTCCCAAACAATGAAGATGTTAATGTGTTAGACAAAAATGGCAGAAGCAGAGGTAGGGGGATGACGAGTTGTTGCTTCATGGATAGAGAGGTTCAGTTGTTTAAGATGACAAGAGTCTGGAGACTGGTTACACAACAATGTGAATGCACTTAATGCTACTGAAATATAACTTAAAATGGTTAAGATGGTCAATTTCATGTGATGTGCATTTCATCATAATTAAAAGTTTTTTTTATATAAATGGCAGGGACAGAGAGGCATGGAGGTCAAGAGCACTAAACCTTTCTGAAAAGCTGCAGTAGTGTTCATCCACAGTGGTCAGAGTGGTCAAGGCAGTGGGCTGGTACACAGGGACAGCCACGCCAGAGGCATTTACAGTGCTACAGCTTAGCGACCCCGCCTGCCCCTCATGAACCTCCAGCAGTTCTTGGGGAGGAAGTTGGACCTATGTCATGACCTTCTCCTAGACAATGACTCTAAGTGCTATGGGGCTCAACAGTACTTGATCTGAGGACCCACCAGCCCATGCAATGGCTGTCAGGTATTCCTGCTGCCATGTGAAGGCACACTCAATCCACAGGCCGATGGAGTCTCCTCTGTGGGAAGCACACGGTTTTCTATCCACAAACCCAGCCCTGAGAAAAAACTTCTTACTTTTGCTGCCTTCATCCAAACATTCCCGCTTATCCTCTGCCTGTATAATTTGTTTGTTCATTCATCTTTTCATTTATTTATTGAACATTTGTCAAGTGCCTGTCATGTGCTAAGAACTGTAGTAGACACTCAAGATTTAATAATAAACAAGGGAAAAATCCCACTCTCACAGAGGTCACAGTTCAGTGGGAGAGAGAGACAAATAAACCACTGGGATGAACTCCAACATCCACCCGGGGCTCAGTGGCAGAGCTGGTACTGCGGCTCAGCCTCTTTTCACAGGGCCCTACAGAAACTCTGCTTGACTTTAGATTAACCTAGACCTACTTACTGATGACTTTTCCTGCCACACTTCTCTTTGGAAATTCTCACTTACATTAAACTAAAATCTGGCTCCCTCTAACTTCTGCCCTGTTCTTTGTCCTTCTAAGCAAGACTCAGAATCCTTTCTTACTGCTTCATTGATCATCTTCATGCACAATTTCCAAAACCCTAGCCCAGTCCCAACCTTTCTTTGCACTCTGTTCCCAGGGTCCCTGTTTACCATAAAGCATTTCCTCTCCATGCCCTGCCATCCCCCTCAGACTAACAGCCCCAAGTGGAAGTATCCTCCTGTGCTACCTCCCACTCCTCCCCCCACAGCCTGGGGCTCATTCTTTACTCCACACACTTCTTTTTTCTCCTTTAAATTATTTGTGAATGTTATTTTCATCAATCATTATCCTATAAAGCCTTTCTTCTAGTACTTAAAAGGATGAGAAATAGCATCTCGCAGAAACTTACTCCTAGTCTGCACCATTACCAATAACACAGTTTGTCTGAAATTATAGAATGAGATGATATAAAATAATATAACATGTATCTGGATGGCCACTACACCTCAAAAGGAGGTCGCATTTATCTTGTTACACTAACATGTTACAAGCCTCAAAAACCATCTGCTGACTCTGGCTGTCTTTTTCTGAGTCTGGCATAAGGGTAAGAGACGTGGGTCTTGACAAAGACACATCCCTCTATCTGGAAGAGTTAACAGATGGAGTCTTTTTCCTTATTTCTGTACTACTTTTCACCTCTGATGTCTATTAGTATCTCCACCCATTTCTAAATTCCTTTATACTTGGAAATCTTGTCTATTCCTAGCTTATTAGGAAGGAACCCTCAATTGCTTTTGAAACAGAGATGAAAATCTATTTCCCCTAACTCACATCTTCACCAGGTTATTCAAGAAGAAAACTAACAAGAAAAATGGCTGGGCCAAACCAAAGGAAAACGCGTGGCTGCTTCCCCAGACCTCTGTGTAAACAGAGAGTTGACTTCGAGGGAAGAATCCCACAGTGGGCCTGGAGAGAACACGCCTGCATCCAGGCTAATGGGCAGCCTGGAAGCAAGGACTAAGGGCAGAACCAGAGGAGAGAAGAGAAGCAGAAACCTCCTCTTAACGAGTTTGCCAGACCTAAGTGAAGCCTTGTTTGGAAAAAAAGCAGTAAATAACATCCAGAAAGAGCAGGACTTCCGTGGTTTGGAAAAATTTGGAAGCCAGCCTGAGCCAGTTCAGATCTTGACATAGCACCTAAAGCATCTCCCCAGGAGCTGCCAAGCCTTGTCTGTGTGGATATAACCTAACAGTCAAGTTGTTGAAAGTGCAAAGAAATAAGAATCTGGGGGGAGAACTAAAAAAATAAAATCTAGTTCCTTATGCCTGGGCAGGAAGTCAACAGCATTTTCAGTGAAAGTATATGTGATGCCCTCTGATGTGAAAAACAGGTACTAGTGAGAAATATCACTTTCCTATTTCTTTAGCAGCATCTTTCACCCTAGATTTGCCAGCCACAACTGGTTCTTAGGATGACAATAATCAATTAGAATGTTGGAATCAAAGCAATGCCATCATTTTATTTATGAGGTTGATCTAAGCATCTAATTTTTAAATTGAAGACAGGCAGTCTCCACTCTTCCCTGCCTCAGACTGTCCTGATATATTTAGCTGGTGTTTAGAAAATCAGCACAATTCCACTTCTTATTGGTACAGTCCAGAAATTTCGTTAGGTTCCCAGCGGGCTTCAGCATAAAAGGTATAAAATCAGCCTTCCCATCTCTCCATGCAGTCACCCCACCTGGTGGTAGAGAGGACAACTGCAGGCTGTAAAGAGCTGGGGATAAAAACTAGTTTTTTGCTGGTCTACTTGTACAACCAGTGTCCACAGTTTATCTGCATTTATAAGACACTGAACATCTTTGTATCTCCTATTGAGATTCAAAGCACGTTGCCATTGAAATAGACTACTGATCAACACCAGAGTTTTTATCTGCTCTATTATATGATCTAGGCTGGTTTGAATATTACAGCAATATTTTAATAACACACTTCTTAATCTTATAAAGTAATGTATCTCATACACGATTTTATTACAAAAATGTATATAACTATTCCATGGATAGAAATTTAAAAATGTATTCATGCATGTTCTAGTCAAAGATTTGTACCATAAATAATTTTCAAAATTAAAAAAAGTATTTTACAGCCTGAATATTTTAAATAAAGCTGTTGTTTCATTTGCTCATTTGCTGATTCCATATTTTGTTCTCAAGTTGCTACTATATACCAAGCACTGCGGTGGGCACTGGAAAAATAAAGGAAATCCAGGCATTGTCCCTGCCATCGAGGAGCTGAGTACAGTTAGTTAGGGAGACAGGTAAGTGGCCAGGCACACCCAGCAAGAGTCTCAGGTGTATCTAGTGCCCCAACCACTGCCTGGCACAGTGTGTGTACTCGAATATTTGTTGAAGGAGTGCTGACTATGTGACATGGAAGCACATAGTAGGAACACCTAGTCTGGACTCAGTAGCAGTTGGGCAGGGTATACGCCCTATGTCATTATGCTAATATTAATGTGCTCATTTGAAGGAGAATTTTGAAGGAATAGACACATTTAACCATGGTGGCACCAAAAGACAAATCCAAACTTTTACTGGAAAATTAAGTTAACTAGTATACTCTGTTCTGCAAAATGCCAGCTATGCAAGGTTTTAAGTGAAGCAGTTATATTTTAATCAACAGTCTCTCTGCATGCTAGGTTAATAGTGCAAAGTCACATGCTGTTTGCTACAATGGGA
Organism: Cebus imitator; assembly: GCF_001604975.1. Taxonomy (NCBI): domain Eukaryota; kingdom Metazoa; phylum Chordata; class Mammalia; order Primates; family Cebidae; genus Cebus; species Cebus imitator. The sequence continues at coordinate 621,105 of NW_016107657.1, read as the reverse complement.
AAGAAGAAACATACAAACCTTTCTTCTCTTGCTTGCCTTTGCTCCTCTCTTTTGTCTAAATAATCTCGGCTAATGGAAACATACAGAACAAACAAATGGGAAAAGAAAATAACACAATTAGATGCTCAGAAAATTACCAACAAATTATGAACAGTATATCATGAAAGACCACCACTGCCTCAGAAATGTAAAATGGTTGTAACTGAATATTTTAAAGTTGTACCTTAAAAGTATTAAATACAATTGATTTTCAATACAATCACAGGGAATGCAGAAATGGAATTATTGGATTCACCCAGAAACACTACTAATTAGTTGTTGGAAAGAATATAAGTATCTGAGGAAAGAAGTTTTTTTTAAAATTCATAAATAAAATATGGCAATAACAAGCAAGCAATAACTTTTGAAGGTGATCGGCATCCACTTGATCTCAGGTAGCTCCATAACAGCCATCTTAAGAATTAAATCTAAGTGCCTTGGGCGTTTTGTGTTGCTCTCCACAGGCTGAATATTCCTTCCACAACCCAGGATTCGATTTGATTCAATTCAATTCTTTTTTTTTTTTTTTTTCCCTCTTTCCTTTTTTTTTTTTTTTTATTTTTTTTTTTTTTTCTCCCTCTCTCCTTCTCTTTCTTTCTTTCTTTTTTAAATTTCTGGGATACATGTGCCGAAGTGTGGATTGATTCCATGTCTTTGCTATTGTGAATAGTGCTGTAAAGAACACACATGTGCATGTGTCTTTATGACAGAATAATTTGTATTGCTTTGGGTATACATTCAGTAATCAGATTGGTGGGTCAAATGGTATTTCCGGTTCTAGGTCTTTGAGGAATCGTCACACTGCTTTCCACAGTGACAACCAGGATTCTTTTGCCACATCCATTACACTCTCAGTTTCTAGGCTGAGATCACTGAAGCTCCTGCTTTGTGCATTCTCTTTCATCTGTACCCACAGATTCCCAAATCTGATTAATTTTAATGTTTTGTTTTTCTATTCCCGCTGGTTAGGTTCCAATTTGAATCTAAGTTTAATTTATGTGGTTAGTCATCTCTCAGTGGACTCTTTACTTTCTTGGAGAATGCTAACATCATGGTTTTCAACCCTGGACATCATAATATAGCTTAAATATTCTATTTTTTGGTGTACTGGTAAATGGATATAAAGGGACAGTAAGTTAGACTAAAGCAGTGTAGGACAGGGAGAAAAATGCAACAAGGACTCAGATTTGTCATCATTTATAAACATCCAATCTCATCACTTTCCACACAAACTAAAATTTTCTGCAACTCAGAAAGCTTAAGACAATATTCAACAAAAATAACAATAAAGAACAACTTTTAGATGATTTGCAAAAAGCACAAGAACCACAAACAATTTAAATAAATGAAATGGCTGATAAAAGGTCAGCCATTTGGGTAACATCAGGGACTACTTCAGAAAGCTTTTCCTATTTTCTTTTTTGAATTTCTTTTCATTCACATCCTCAGAAATATGGTAGTGTAGTCACCATAATTAATAGTTGCCTATGGTCTATCCTTGATTAGTATTCATTACTGGACAAGGGCCATTTTGCCAAGTTCTCTCTGTGTTCTTAAATGACAAGTTAGAATCACTTGAAATCAAGAGTAAATCATTAACAGTTGTGATTATGGCCTCTGATGACAACCTGCCCAAGTCTAATGCTTACTTTAAAAATATATACATATGAATAACATAATTTCTGAATATATATTACAATGCATGGCCAGGTGCAATGACTCATGCCTATAAGTCTAGCACTTTGAGAGGCTGAGGCAGGAGGATCACTTGAGCCCAGGAGTTCAAAACCAACCTGGACAACACACCGAAACCCCGTCTCTACAAAAAAAACTACAAAAATTAGCCAGGCATGGTGGCACATGCCTGTAGTCCAAGCTACTCGGGAGGCTGAGGTAGGAGGATCACCTGAGCCTAGGAGGTTGAGGTGGCAGTGAGCCAAGATAGCGACACTGCACTTCAGCCTGGGCAAAAGAGTGACACCCTGTCTTGAAAAGAAAAAAAGAAAGAAAGAGAGAGAGAGAGAGAGAGAGAAGGAAAGAAAGAAAGACAGAAAGAAAGAAAGAGCCAATGCACTCTTGTCCTATTCTCATATACTTCTGGGACCCTGATACCATGAATACTAGACATTTTGGTGTTATTACACAGGACCCTAAGGCTTTGTTCATTTTTATTTCAATTTTTGTTTGTTTAGTTTTCAGGTAGGAAAATTGTTGTTCTATCTTCAGATTCACTCATAGTAATGCGTTCACTTTCTTCTCTCATAGCAATTCTATTTGGCCTTATCTGATAAATTTTCTATTTTAGTTTTCCTGTTTTATATATATTTCCATTTGGTTCTTTATATCTTTTTTCTTTTTTTACAGATACTTAGCTTTTCATTTGTTTCAAGGGTATTTGCCCTTACTTCTTAAAGCATGTTTATAGTAGTTACTTTAAAGTCTTTGACTTTATAATATCTATGTCCTTTGTGTTTAGCCATCTTTTAATTGTCTTTTCCTTTTGAGTTGAAATTTTCCTAATTGTTTTTATAAGTTATTTTGGATTGTATTTTGTACATTTTATTTATTTTGTAATGAGATACGGGGTCTTATTTAAATTCTACAAAGAATCTTGATTTTTGTTTTATTTTGCATTAGCAGGTAATCAACGAGGTTAAGTTCAGCCTGCAAGTTGTAACTTGCCTTCGGACATTGGTTCCAATAATAATTAAGTTTTCTGGGATCTGGGTGGCGATACACTCCCACTCTGTACTTAGCTCTCAAAGCCTATGGCATGCCGTGTAGGTTTGAAGCCACATATGCACAAATCAGAGACACATTCAAGAGTGTTCTCTTGACATCCTTGCTCTTTGTGGCTTTCCTAACATTTTCTGGCTCCTTGGGTTTCCTTTTCTGGACCTTCAGCCAGAAGGCTTGGGCTTTATTTTCCCATTCCTGCCACATACTTTTGGCAACTGCATCTACATCCAGAACAATGCAGCAGGAGGAGAGCAAAGTGATACGATCATGGGGTCATGGCTCTTATGATTAGAGGAAGAATTCACCTCCCTCCCATTTTGCTGTGCTTCTGTAGCAATATTATTTGGGAGGCTAGGGTATGAAACAAAGAAATAACAGGATTTCTGTACACTTTTATCTTTAGAAATTTCCGTTACTGTGCCTCAGTCTGGAAAAAGAGGGCTTCTTCTGGGGCTCTTTTGGTCCAAATTTGGCCTACACTTCTAGGTTTGGATGCTTTTGAGTACATGCCAAGTAATATTGAAGGTAAAAAATGGTAAACTCTCACTGGTTTTCTAGGACTCTGAATTTTAGTCTCCCTTCCTAATTCACCTGCTCTCTTTTACATTTCAGAATTTTCAGAGCTCCACATTTTCTCTCCATGATTTTACGGTTGCATCCAGCAATGCTGAAGGAGAGACAGGATGGAATGAATGGATTCCATTTTCCCCAGAACTGGTACCCTGTTTCAAGAGATTTTCAATCAAAAACTTTGGATGTAAGCTAATCTTTGAATTTTCCATGTATTTCACTCAGATTCTCTGCTGCTTTTTGGTGGTAAAATATGCAAATCTCCCAGAAAATCACAAATCAGGAAGCATTTAACCTGTTCCAGATATTTAGAGAATTGGTCTTTCTAAAAGTGACAACTTCCAGAACTACCCTCATGAGAAACGCTGCATACAGAGCTGACATTTCCATGTATCATTTGGTAGAAGTCTGACAGCTCAGCGTATGCTACACAATTTTGATGGGAAATGATGTTGGTTTACTTCATGCAGCCCATTCACCCAGTCTTAGAAAAACTAGGATTAGCATTTCACAGTCTTGGCATTTGTTTTCATGAAGTAGTGACTTATAGTTAACCAACTTCACAACTCTGCTCATATTTTGATTATTTTTACAATTACACATATACTTCTTGGCTTTAGAAAAGCACAAGTTATTGGCTGGGTGTGGTGGCTAATGCCTATATTCTCAACACTTTGGGAGGCTGAGGTGGGTAGATCACTTAAGGTCAGGAGTTCGAGAACAGCCTGGCCAACACAGTAAAACCTCATCTCTAATAAAATACAAAAATAAGCTGGACATGGTGGGATGGTCTATAGTCCCAGCCTACTCAGGAGGCTGAGGCAGGAGAATCACTTAAACTGGGGAGTCAGAGGTTTCAGTGAGCTGAGATCATGCCACTGCACTCCAGCCTGGGCAACAGAATGAGACTCCATCACACACACACACACACACACACACACACACACACACACACACACACACAAACACACACACACACACACACACACGTTATTAAATCTGTAAATCTTCACTACAATGCCTTACATTCCTCATAGATTTAACGGGGAATAATTGATGGGAATATTATTTGCCAAAGAAACTGAGCTGAGAAAACAGGAGGTAGAGAGGGAGAGAAAAATGAAAGGAAAGAATGTAGAAGTGATAGGATAAATGACATGGGAGAATTAAGAAGGAAGAGAAAGTATAGGAGGAGGAAGTGGGGAAGAAAGTGGGAAAAGGGAAAAAGGAGATAAGGAAGAGTAGAAGGAAGTAATGTGTAAGGAGAGACACAGCAACTGCTTTTCATTCCATAAAACACTGCACAGCATGAAGCCTAGGGGATGGGTGTGAAGGAGGATGACCTGGAGAATGTAGAGAACAGGTGAATTGGCTGAAGGAGAAGCTGAGGCACACTGGACTCAGTGGGGACAGATAGGCCAAGATATGGAACCTAGAATGAGCTATACCCAAGAAAACATCCTTGGAGCCACAGAGAAACCAGGAGATCAGGTGGAAATGGACTGAGGGTAATCAATACAACGACTTTTCCCCTCACATAGCAAGAGAGATTATTGTTTAAAAAAATAAACTGAAGATTGTTACAGGGATCAAAAAGCAAACCGGAAAGTGGGAAAAGCATTTCCTTTTAGGCATCCAATAGAACATGAATAAAACATGAGGATTATTAAGAAGAGATGGCAAATTAAGTTAAGATAATTAGGCTCTCTGTCATCGAGAAGGCCTGGATAGGACCACTGTAGATAATGGAGGACCCAAGAATACATGAGTTCCTAATTGTATTTGGCTGACTGTGCTTCCTGCCATATGGTGAGAGAAACAAAGGCCATAACAAACCAGATCCAGCCTATTCCAAGTATGTTTTTTTTCTTCCTTAAAGAAACAGAATTTTCATTGCTTCATTTAATGCCAATGTTTAACATACACAGCTGTAAAGTCGCGTGCTTTAATTTTTAACGCATTATTAAAAAAAACCTTAAGATCCTTCTTACCTGAATTTGTTTCTTTCTTCCCGCTCTATTCTCTGCAACCTTTCTTCTCTCTCCTGCCGCCGCCTCTCTCTCTCTGCTGCCAGTGACTCTTGATGCTGCCTGAAGGATGATGTGAGAAGGCCACTCGGTGATGACCTGGAGATACAACGAGTTAAGGTTTCAGTTGCTTGGCCTATGATTAAGAGTACAGAAGTAAGCATCAGTCAGACCGTGGTTAGAATTGAGGGTCTGCCAGTACCTACGCAGTCCTTGTGGAAAATCACTGAATGTCTCAAGTCTTCTTGTTTCAGGATTTTTGGCTGTAGATGGGGATAAGTAACCTGCTGCGAGTGTGCTAGTAGGAAAAAAGGTGGTAACAGACAGAAAATACCAAGAAACATGCCTGACATGTAAGCAGCCCTCAAGAATGGGTGTTATAATACAGAAGTATTACAGTCTATATATATAGACTCTATATATATAGAGTCTATATATATTTTAGGGTTGGTCAATGTTAAGACACAGACAAGCTAGAGTCAACTTTCAATCTAAAACTATTTTCTAACTATGTATCAGGTAATACATTCATTATTTGGGTAACAGGATCATTAGAAGCCCAAGCCTCACCATCATACAAGATACCTATTAACAATCCAGCACATGTACCACCAAATCTAAAATTTTTTAAAAACTGATTTTAGAAAAACTATTTTCTATTATACATGCACTAAAAATATTTTACTATATATCAATTTCACAATACACTTTTTTAGGATAATTGAACAAGGCAATGAGATGATAGATGAAGACAAAACAAACTTGCAGTGGGCTGAAATGTGAATAGAATTAAGGAAATTTCATTCTATGACATTCTACATCAGGAAGCATTCAAGGACTCAGCATGTTCAAAGGACAGGCAGTGGTATTAGTAACATCACATAAACAGTCTGGACTGTTCACTGAAAATGTGTGTGAAGGCCTCAGAGAGAAACCATAGGATGGGCATCACAGGAGATGTTAAGTCAGAGAATGAGTGGGAGAAGAGAAAATCAAGTAATCATATGACATCTAAGGAAAGGGGTTAGCTATGTAAAGGAGTCTGTTGGATCTCTGGAGAATAATAAACAAAATCTGTTATGGACAATTGGGTCTTCACTTACAGAAAAAAATATCTAAACCAAAGAGACAAATATTTATGAAATATATTTTGCCAATTTATTTATCCAAGAATATAGCTTGGGTAAAATCCTAACTGAATTCAGTGAAAAATATACCTGCAAGGTGGGAAACACAGGTCTCAGTGCAGGAGAAAGGTGTAACTCTCGTATTACACACACTGCCATGAGGCCCGCAGACGTTCTCCCTAGAAAAGATGAGTCACCTATGGCTATCAGTCAGAGGTGGCAGGGAAAATGGAGGGAAGAAACCACTATCCCTGGTAACTACAGGGAGGGAGTAGCCAAATTCTATATTCCAGGCTCACTATGGAGCTATTTTCATCAGCTCCAGACACTGAGGCATAGATAGAGTTTATTTATCTTTCTCATAAAAGAAGTCCAGACCAACTTCTATTTTTTGTAAGTTATTGCTATTTTGTGGGAATTTTTTCCCTGCTGTATGTAGCCAAATCTAATAAAAAAATCAGAGTAAAGAGGTTTGTAGTACCTCTTGCACAGTAATTGATAAAACTGTTATGTATATAATAGATTTAACCTAATTAATAAGTTTTATCTAATAGATGAATATGTATAGAAGCTGGTAATCAAATGAGAAAAAACATATTCTTTCAAATATATAAGAACTACTAAAAAATTGACCATCAGTTCTATCACAAAGCTCAAGAATGAATGCCACAAACTGGTTTCACATGAGCTACCTCCTGATCACAATGCAACTGAGTTGAAAATAATTAACAGATGGAAAAATATTCCATGCTCATGGTTAGAAAGAATCAATATTGTGAAAATGTCCATACTGTCCAAAGTAATTTATAGATTCAATGCTATCCCCATCAAGCTTCCTATGATCTTCTTCACAGAACTGGAAAAACCCACCTTAAACTTCATATGGAAACAAAAAAGAGCTCGCATAGCCCAGACAATCCTAAGCAAAAAGAACAAAGCTGGAAGCACCACACTACCTGACTTCAAACTATACTACAAGGCTACAGTAATCAAAACAGCATGTTACTGGTACCAAAACAGAAATATAGACCAATGGAACAAAACAGAGGCCTTGGGAGTAATACCACACATATACAACCATCTGACCTTTGACAAACTGGACAAAAGCAAGCAATTGGGAAAGGATTCCCTGTTTAATAAATGGCATTGGGAAAACTGGCTAGCCATATGCAGAAATCTGAAACTGGATTCCTTTCTTACAACTTATACAAAAATTAACTCCAGATGGATTAAAGATTTAAGCACAAGACCTAACACCATAAAAACCCTAGAAGAAAACATAGGCAATACCATTCAGGATATAAGCATAGGCAAGGACTTCATAACTAAAACACCTGAAGCAACGGTAAAAAAAAAAAGCCAAAATAGACAAATGGGATTTAATTAAACATAAGAGCTTCTCCACAGCAAAAGAAACAATCATTAGAGTAAACCAGCAACCAACATAATGGGAAAAAATTTTTGCAATCTACCCATCTGACAAAAGGCTAATATCTAGAATCTACAAGGAACTAAAACAAATATACAACAACAACAACAACAACAAACCCATCAAAAAGTGGGCAAAAGAGATGAACAGACACTTTTCAAAAGAAGACATTTATGTGGCCAAGAAACATATGGAAAAATGCTCATCATCGCTGGTCATTAGAGAAATGCAAATCAAAACCACATTGAGATACCATCTCATGCCATTTTGAATGGCGATCATTAAAAAATCTGGAAAGGCCGGGTGCAGTGGCTCATGCCTGTAATCCCAGGCTCTGGGAGGCCGAGGTGGGCGGATCATGAGGTCAAGAGATTGAGACTATCCTGGCCAACATGATGAAACTCCATCTCTACTAAAAACACAAAAAAATAACCTGGCATGGTGACACATGCCTGTGGTCCCAGCTACTCAGGAGACTGAGGTGGAAGAATCACTTGAACCCAGGAGGTGGAGGTGGCAGTGAGCCGAGACTGCGCCACTGCACTCCAGCCTGGTGACAGAGCAAGACTCTGTCTCAAAAAAAAAAAAAAATCTGGAGATAACAGAGGCTGGATAGGATGTGGAGAAACAGGAACGCTTTTACACTGTTGGTGGGAGTGTAAATTACTTCAACCATTGTGGAAGACAGTGTGGCGATTCTTTAAGGATCTAGAAATAGAAATATCATTTGACCCAGCAATCCCATTACTGGGTATATACCCCAAGGATTATAAATGGATCTATTATAAAGACACATGCACACATATGTTCACTGCGGCACTGTTTACAATGGCTAAGACCTGGAAATAACCAAAATGCCCATCGATGATATACTGAACAAGGAAAATGTGGCATATATACACCATGGAATACTATACAGCCATAAAAAAGGATGAGTTCATGTCCTTTGCAGGGACATGGATGAATCTGGAAACTATCATTCTCAGCAAACTGACACAAGAACAGAAAATCAAACACCACATGTCCTCACTCATGAGTGGGTGTTGAACAATGAGAACATGTGGACACAGGAAGGGGAACATCATACACTGGGGTCTGTTGGGGGGTGGGGGGCTAGGGGAGGGATAGCAGGGTATAGGGAGATTGGGGAGGGATAGCATTAGGAGAAATACCTAATTTAGGTGATGGGAGGATGGAGGTAGCAAACCACCATGACATGTGTATACCTATGTAACAATCCTGCAAGATCTGCACATGTATCCCAGAACTTAAAGTAAAAAAAAAAAAAGAAAAGAAAAAGAAAATAAATAACAAGGAGATAAATTTTTTAAAAAAAAATCCATGTAATTGGAAAAATTAAAACACATCTAATAACTTAGGTCAAAACAAAGGAAAGGGCCAGGCATGGTGGCTCACATTTGTAATCCTAGCATTTTGGGAGGCCAAGGCTGGTGGATCATGAGGTCAGGAGATCAAGACCATCCTGGTCAGCATGGTGAAACCTCCTCTTTACTAAAAATACAAAAATTAGCTGGGCGTGGAGGCTCGCACTTGTAGTCATTGCTACTTGGGAGACTGAGGCCGGAGAATCACTTGAACCCAGGAGGCAGAGGTTGCAGTGAGCTGAGACTGTAGCACTACACTCCAGCCTGGGTGACAGAGCGAGATTCCATCTCAAAATAAAAAAAAAAAAATAAATATAAATTAAAAAATAAAAACAGACTATTTAAAGAGTATCATAATGAAAAATGATAAAACCATAATGGAAAACCTGAATGTCAAGTTTTGTAGAATACTTCTAAGGTGGTATTTAGAAGGGAATATATTGTCTTAAGTATTGACATTAGAAAAGAAGAAAGAGTAAAAATTAATGAGTGATTAGCTCAACAATTGGAAAGGCAACAGTGAAAAAAATTCAAAGAAGGCAAAAAAAAAAGAGCAAAGACTAATGAAATAGAAAAACAAAGGGATATAGACAAAAATCAACAAAACTAAAAGTTGGTTTATGATTATTTTGAAAAACCTAACAAATAGACAAGTTCTGTCAAAATTGTTGAGGAAAAAGGCCACAAATGAGCATATTCAGAAATGACGGGTAGATACAATTACAGATACAGTGACCAAAAAAATCACAAAAATCAGGGGAACTTTTTATGACAATAAACTTGAAAGATCAAAGAAATGATTTTCTAAAAATATATAATTTACCAAATCTAATTGAAGAAGAAATAGAAATTTTGAATAACCCTGTTACTCACAAAAGAAATTGAGTTAATTAATGACAAATATATTCACACCCATGAAAAATATCCAGGAGAGTCAGATTTTCAACAAGATTACTACCACTCAAGGAAGAGTTCAAGTTAGACATAGAGAAAATTCCAGAGAACATAAAGAAGAAAAAACTCCACAACCCATTTTATAAGATTCATATTACTTGGACTGTTACTGGTGAGGTGAAAGCCAGGTGAGAACAGTATGAAGACAACAACTTACACACTATTTAATATGAACACAACTACAAAATCTGAAAGAAAATCACACTGGGCTTGTCCAGTGACTGCAAGGGTAATTCGAGATGATAACATCAAGGAATATAATTTACTACGTTAATAGTTTATTGGAAAAAAGCCATGGCTACTTCTGTAAATGCAGAAAAAGCTTTAAACTCAACAACCATTTGTTATTTTAAAAATCCTTTTTTAACTATGTGTAGTAATAGAAATAAACTTTCTTAATCTGACAGTGGGTATTTGGCAAGGAAATTTTTTTTAACTACAGTAAGGATCTTTTTTTCTGTGTGTTTTTTTTTTTTTTTTTTTTTTTCTGTGTGTTTTTTTTTTTTTTTTTTTTTTTTTTTTAGACAGGGTCTCATTCTGTCACTCAGGCTGGAGTGATCATGGCTCACTACACAGCCTTGACCTCCTGGGCTCAAGTGATCCTCCCACCCCCAGCCTCCTTCTCAGTAGCTGGGACCACAGGCATGCACCACCATGCCCATCTAATTTTTGCATTTTTTATAGAGTTGGGGTTTTGCCATATTGCCCAGGCTGGTCTCGAACTCTTGGGCTCAAGCAATCCTGCTTTGGCTTCCTAAAGTGCTGGGATTACAGGCATAAGCCACTGCACCTGGCCAGTATCATTCTTAATGTTGAAACATTAAGAGCAGTTTACTATTAAAAATAACATAAGGATGTTTCTATCATTGCTTACAGTTGACATTATTCTGGTGGTCTCAGCCAGAATACTAAGAAAGGTAAAAAGCATAAGGAAAAGAAATAAATACAATGCCATCATTTACAGATAATCTGACCATCTATAAAGATAATCCAAGAAAGCTCATGTTATTTTATTAAGAGTCTAGCAACGTTTCTATATATAAAACATAGAAATGGCAACTGCATTTTTACATGTCAGCAACAATTTACCAAGTTAATCATAAGCTAACTATGCATTACTTAACTAAAGATATGAAAGACCTTTATAAAACCTTATTAAAATGAAACAGTTACTAAAATGGCTAACAGTTGTCTCAGCACCATTTTTTAAGCAATCCATCACTTCCCCACTGATGTGTAATGACACATTTGACATGAGTCAGGATTCCATTAATCTTTTATTCTTTCAAATGAATTCATTTATGTATTGAAAGAATCAATGCAGTCAAGATGCCAATTCTCCTTTTTTTCCCCAATTAATACTATTTCAAATCAACATCCAAAAAAGGATTCTCCATGAAATTTTACGAGTCCAAAATTTTTACACAGGACCTGAGGTTTTAAGGATAACCAAGACAATTTTGAACAAGAACAAAGCAGAGCACTGGCCACATTCGATATGAAGCCTATTCTGAAATCACAGTGATTGCCCGGCATGTGGTCTTGGTGCATGAATGGAAACATGGACAAATGGAGTGGGATAGTGAGCCATGACACAGACTCATACACAGACAGAACCCTGATTCATGTCAACTGTGTCATTACACATCAGTGGGGAAGTGATGGACTACTTAGCAAATGGTGCTGAGACAACTGTTAGCCATAAACACAAATTACAGGCTGGGTGCAGTGGCTCATGCCTGAAATACTAGCACTTTGGGAGGCTGAGGTGGGATGATCACCTGAGGTTGGGAGTTTGAGACCAGCCTGATCAACATGGAGAATCCCTGTCTCTCCTAAAAACACAAAGTTAGCCAGCATGGTGGTGCATGCCTGTAATCCCATTACTCGGAGTCTGAGGCAGGAGAATTGCTTGCACCCAGGAGGCAGGGGCTGCAGTGAGCCGAGATCGCACCATTGCACTCCAGCCTGGACAGCAACTGTTGAGTGAAACTCTATATCAAGAAAATGAGGGGAAAAAAAAAGAAAGAAAAAACAGAAAATACAGCTACTCCCACCTCATACCAAATATAAAAATAAATTTTAGATAGTTTAAGTGAAAAATATAAAAGACAAAACTTTATGACATTCAGATCTCAAGATAGGAAAGATTTTTTAGATCAGAAACTGAAAAGAACAACGAAAAAGGAAAGACTTGATAAATCTGCATATATGAAAATTTAAACTTGGTGCGCATTGAAAGACTACATAAAAATAAAGAAGAGCAACAACCTGCGAGGAAGTACTTATAACATACATAAACCACAAAGGATTAGAATGCATTATGCAAAAGAACCCCTTCAAATCATTATGCAAAAGACAAACTACCTAGGGGAAAATGGGCAAAGGGTAATGAGCATTTCACCAAAGAAAGTTAAATGGCCAATATATATATGAGTGATGCTCATCTTCACCAGAAATCAGGGAAAAGGAATGCAAGCAAAACCCACAATGTTATATTGTTTCACCGCTATCAGATTACAGACTGACAAAAATTAATGTCTGATCACACTCACCCATTGGCACAGAATAACTCTCATATAGTGCTTATAAAAGTCTAATATAATCATTTTGGAAGAAACACATAATATATCTGAAGATGTATATTTTCTAAAATCTAGCAATTCCCCTTCTAGGTTTATCTAGAAAGTAACTTTGCATGCATAAAGAAGACAGACATGTATGATACAGAATACCAAACGTTGCAATGTTTTTTATTGCTTGCTAGTGGTTAATAATTAGAAATAACACAAATGTCTACAAATAAATATATAGTATGTTTTTAGAAAGGAATACCCTACATCTGTGAAAATTAATAACTAGAGCGATATGAACATAGGTACTTTCCAAAAGCAGAATATATGGATAGTGGAAAGTAGACTGAAGAAAAGAAAAAGTATTCTATCATGTCTATGAAGTTTAAATACGTGCAAGGCAAAGCTACATACTAGTGATACATGTATATTTGGTAAAAACAAAAACATACATGAGAGTAATAAATACCAAATTCAGTGGAGTGATCATCTCTAGGGAAGAAGGGAAATCAAAGGGATAAGGGGCTCAATTTTATATCTGATGCTCTTTATTGCTCTGTAACTTTCTAGAATTATCTAAAATTTTCTGTAAGCCCTGAATATATTTTTTAAAGTCATTCATTTCTCTGAAATAAAAGTACTTTTTAGGAGATAAACAACTTGTATATCAAATATCTTTGAAACCCCAAGCGAACTGAACATCAATACTTATATCCAATTCTAGAATTCAGAAACATAACAAAAAATAGGGTATTTTACACAGAATTATTTTAGGAGCCAAATGATTTCCCTTAATTGAGGACTTTGAATCAGGCTTTAAAGCCTGCCCTGTGTGTTCTTCTTCAGCACTAGCAGCCTCACCCTTCTGAGTTCTCTTTCCAGAGGGGAGAGAGAGAAGCAACATTGCTGGTCTACGTTCTTAAATGAGAAGCGAAATGAGGACCTTGCTATTCCCCTTACACTTGTGACTTCAGCTCATTCTTCTAAATATCCCAGTCTTTACAATCTTCTAAATATCTCAACCACCTAAGAAGCACTAGTAGCTAAACCTGGTCACAATGAAGCCTTTTTATATCAGACCTTAACACAATTTCCTTGTTTAAAATGAGAATAATAGAGCCTGTTTAACATGGTGTAGAATTGGACAAGTATTAGAACTTGAGAAAGTTAAGTAAGATCCATCCAATTTAGTCAAGTGAAATCTGTCGTTCCTTGTCGGGAGCCTCTAAAAAAAGAATATGCAGCTCAGCCTCCTGTACACCTGGACCTTGCAAAAGCAGATCCCATATTGGCTCCTAGGCCAGAGTTCACCTGTGAACACAATAGCAGGCACCATTAATAATACTTTGAGGCTCTTTCTTTAATCATCTCAGTACTGAGAGGATGGAAATGTGGACTTCTAACTCAAAGTACTGAGGAATGGTTCTTCTTTTCCTGAAATAAAGCAAAATACCTTGAGTAATGAAAGATTTATTATCCCGAGTGCCCTAACAACCGATTCCTGTATCAGGAGGAGAAGCCTGTCTGTCCTAGGTGAATCTAAGCAACTTTGCTTCTGTTAGAAGATGAACACCCCAAATTGTCATTAAAAAGATAGACACCAAAATTCACGCTGGCATGGTGAACTCTTTTCTTTATAAAGGCATCTTTAACAGGTTTTTATCTTTCATATTGTTATTCCAGGAAAATACCTACAATGATTGGAAGTTGTTGCAATCATGACAGAAAGGAATGAGCACAGGGCTTGGGATAAGAAAATTTGAGTGTGGCTGCTAAACCTCAGTTATTTGTAAAATAGGGATAATCACACGTCTAACTTGTAAAGTACTGTAAGGTTTAAATGAGAATGTAAATGAGAATTTGCTTAGAACAGCATCTAGGCCACAATAAGCACTCAGTAGCTATTACTTTATGTTGGGTGTTGCAAATCTGTAGAAAGCGGGCGTGGGGTGGGATAGGGGTTTGTGCTGTAGACCTGAGGCCAGATCTGGAGAATGACACTGGCAGTTCCCAACTTGATGGACTCCGGTGGGCTGGAGGTTTGATGTGAGCCTTCCCATCCTGGCTACCCAGCTAGGTCGGTCATTAGGACTGCATGCCATGCTGAGCGTGCACCTGGAATGCTAAAGTCATCTGCAGTTATGTCTAAGGCAGCTGCAACCGAGAGAAACTACAAGGGAATGCAGGTGGCAAGAGGCCAGAGAGATTTTATAAGAGAGTGGGTAATATACTCTGAAGGAGAGGAATTACAATATTTAATCTTCACCTTGCCAGGCCCCAGGGTGTGCTCCAAAAATCACACCTGGCAAGAGCCTCCCACACTGGGACATCTGGAACAGGAGCTCTATTCCACTGAAATATGGTTGGTAATAATAGTTAACCTTTCTGGAAATGATGTGGTGTGCCAGTTACTTTACATCTATTAATAATACAAAAGGAGGTTGTATGGATTAAAAGAGCTATTAAAAGAGTCAAGTTTGTTAATTATCCCCTTCTTTATATACGAGGAAACTGAGGCACAGAGAAATTATATTAGGGCACAACAGAGCTGGGCTTTTAAACTAGCTGTCCAGAGCCCTAGTGTTGACTGAGGCCCCTTTCCTCCATAGCACTGGTACTTGGTAAAGCACCATTCCAGCAGCATTTAGCACAGTACAGGTTCATTTCTTCCCTAGAGATGGCCACTACCCTGAATTCAGTATTTATTCTTTCCATATATGTGTCACATTTTTTCTTGGCAGATTACATGTTGGGGTCAGATCTTGTTTTCCCATTCATCTCTATACCCTGGTACATAGAAGAGCCTCACTGTCTGATGAGTCAACTAATGATTGAATAAACAGGATGCATGAAGTCAGAATAATATGTATAGGCTAGTCTCAGTGCTCCCAGACCCCCAGCCCACTCTCTAAGTGAAAACGTATGATAAGGACCTACAGAGAAGGAGTTTTTTGCACTAGACCCAGTCCATTGGCAATAGCTGAGTGAATGCAGGGTGGGTGCCTGCCCCAAAGGCAGCCCGTCAAAAGGCAGGCTATCCAGTGGCATAGGAGGCTCCTGGCACAGAAGGTTGAGCTAATCATAGTCATGTCTCAGGGCTGTGCACTGGGAGGTGGAAAGAGAATGTGCATTTGAGAGAAGCAAAAGCCAAAGGTCCTGGAGGTGGGGAGGCTCTTGGTGGCACTGTATGAGACCAACGTATGAGAGGACAAAATAGAGCCATGCTGTAGGGAGAAAAAAAATGATGTTGACTGTATGAAGAGAGAGAGGGGGTGGCAGCAGGAGGCAAAGGAACAAAGGAGACCACGTGGGAAGGGATTGAGACATGTTAATGACAGAGCATCAGAGGATATAGCTAAGAATTCACACGGTCAGGGACACCTGGCTGACCCTGATTTCTAGTGCAGGGAGGCGGCCATGAAGGGTGGGGACATGACTAACCAGCCTTCTCTAGGTGTGCAGGAGGCCTGTCCCATGGCTGACAACCCAGTGTGCTGACAACCATGGGAGTTCTTCCCCAGCGTCCCATCACTGGGAAGACACTGAGCTCAAAGGGGCCTAACTAAGATGCCAGGGAAAGGAAATGCAGATCAACAAAAAATTGTATTAGCATTGAAAAATCCCCAGAAATAACAGTAAATTTCAAGTTCAATTTTTTTTAGGGGGGGAGAAAAATAAAACGTTACTGGAAGAGTCAAATGCAGAGCAGTGTGCATCATAGAATATTCTCAAATCTTCCTTCCCTTTGCATGAGAGTTTGGGACATCTTATCCCAGAACTTACTCCTGGGACACGTGCTTGCATCTGACAGCTTCACAGGTTTGTCTTCGTGTGAAGTCTCTGAGCTGTCCCAAGATGCTCCCCTCACTGTCTCAGTTCATGTTATTTGTATTTATATTCTCCTAGCCAAGTGATGGGATTCCAGGAATTTCAGTTGTCACTCAGCAAGTCACTGAAACTGTGCTCATCCAAAAAGTTTTACTAACTTCCATTTAAGAATGCAAGAAGAACCACAAAGGGGATTTAAAGTCCAACCAGCCACCTAGTTGCTGAATAAATGACATCAAAATTGACAAGCACCTTCACCAGTGAACAAGAAGGGCCACAGGAAGCTGAAACAAGAAGACTACTCAAGGGTAGGAGTTCAAGGCCCCAAGAGCTATAATCACACTACTACACTCCATCCTGGGCGACAGGGCAAGACCCTGTCTCTCAAAAAATTAAAATAAATTTTTAAAACAAGGGCTTCAAGCCTGTCACAAAACTGAGGGTGGAAGAGGATCTGTATCCCCTGGCATATAAATGTGGATTCTCCCCTCAGCACTGTTTTCTAGTTGTGAGGCTGTCATTGCACCCAGGCTGTAAGAGAAAACGCAGATGCATCATAAGGCATGTGGGCTTGAAAGCCAAGGCTTCAATGTCACCAAAACTCATGGCTCATTGTTCAGATTTCAGCACAGAAGCAATAGAAAGTTCTTTAAAGCCAGTATCAGAGTTTTTAACTTTCCTTCCCTGGGAAAATATACTCTGAAATCATAGTGGAAATCAATGGCAGACTGAAACTTTAGATCTAAATATGAATTTAACACACATTTGAGGGGGAGAGGTAAAGTAAATGACTTACAATGTTTTTCTCATAGGAATTCAACATTATTTCCATTATACAGACTTGAAAAATAAAAGGACTGGTTTCAGAAAGAACCAAAATATATACCAGAAGGATATATATGTATATATATATCCCTTAAATATGTGTTAAACTAATATTTACCATATATCCCTCTAATATGTATCTCAGGGAGAGATTTCTGTCGGTGAAGCAGTGGAATGGAGAGAAAACAGGATGCAACAGAAGGAAAGGGGTCCTAAGGCAGCTGTGCTACTCACTCCGCACCTGACCTTGGGTTAGCCTCTTGAATGCCTGTAGCTCTCTCATTCCTGCTCAGTGTCGAGGGCAGATGGAGGAACCCATGTCCAGATCCCAGGCTAAGTTCACCAAAGGTCTCCAGCCATATCTTTCTGCCTTCCCCTCTGCCTGCTTTCTGGTAGCGTTCACTATTGTCAGGGACTCTGAAAACTTACTATGTGGTAATTAGGAATACTTAACTCAGGTTCCCACTTTTGTTTTTCTTTTGAGGGGGAGAGGTAAAGTAAAAGACTTACATTGTTTTTCTCACAGGAATTCAACATTATTTCCATTATACAAACTTGAATAATGAAAGGATTGTTTCAGAAAGAACCAAAATTATATACTTGAGAATGAGAATAACTTCTTAGATTTGGAAATAAACAGTTTACCTGTTGCATAACACAATGGAGTTTTTAAATGCATAAACAGTAACCTCTCCTTTTCCTAAGACTTCTTGCCTTTTTAATAGAAAAGTGATTTGCCAGAAGAAAGACACTAGACAACTAGTCCAATCTCCAACTTAAGTAGTTTTGAATGTCTCTTGGTTCTTAACAGAACAAATCTGCTGCCCAGGCTGAGCTAAGACAACAGAGAGAGATGACCAAAAGCTGAGGGGGAGATTTTCTGTCAATGACAGTCTTTTTTTGGTGACAAGTTAGCACTTTGTTTATCTAATAACCTGCAAATAGACTAAACATAAAACAGGAAATCTTTATAAAGATATGGCTAAAGCAAATAGAAGAGATTAAAATATACTAGATTTTTCAGTTGAGCTAAACCCAGGAAAAAAAAAAACAAAACATTAAAAAAGAGAAAATATACTAGTGTCACTTTTTAAAACACTTAAGAACCATTCAAAATATAAATCTGCCAGATAGCCTGCAATTACTTTTTGAACAAACTGAGTAACTTTAAACTCAACACTCAGCAGGTCACTCTTCTATTTGTTTATTGCACAATAAATTTTTAGCAGATGCACAGTATCTTATAAAAACAGACACAGAACGTTGCAGCAACTCCTTTAAAGAAAATGCAATCTTTCTCCATCCCCTTGAATCGAGACTGAACATGTGATTGGCTGTGGCCAATGTAAAAATCAGGAATGTGATTCAATTCAAGCAGGGGCTTGAAAAGCATCTGCACACCGGAGCTTGCTCCCTTGCTGCCCTTAGGAACCCTACACCATCAGCATCTGAACAAGTCTGGGCGAGGTGTTTGGGCCATGAGGCACGGTGCTAAGCTGCTTCCTCAAGTCAGCTGATAGTCAGCCAATTGCTAGATATTGAGTGAGACAATCAATAACTGGCTGACTGCAAACGCCTGAGTTAACCCAGCTGTGACCAGAGTAATTGTTCAGGGTGAGCCTGGCCAAAATTACCAACCCATAGAATCATGAGGTAAATGCATGGTGGTTGTTTTAAACCACTATGTTTTGGTTGTTTTTTACATATTTAAAAGCTGACTGAAACAGGATGGGTTTTGAAAATATTTTTTCTATTTCTGTCTAAGGAAGTTGACACTTCATTGGTGGACACCAGTACAACCTGAAATGTTGAAGCAATTAAAGTCATCTTAGAATATGACCTATTAGCTAAACTTATATCCCACTGTACCCTAAAACGGCCTCCAGGCCCATCAAGCCATTCACCATCTTGCTCCCCAAAGAAGTCTAGTTTCTTTGCCTAGTGGTATCTCACTTCCTCTCTACCTGAGATCTTCAAGACACCTCCCTTGATGACGATATTGGACACTGCTCTATATTTCTCCAGACTCCTGGATGTGTCCTTTTGGCACACCATCACAAATGATTGGTTGGTTCCTTCACTGTTTTGTGAATGAACATTGCTTCCGGCACAGCTTACCCCTTGTTGCCTTATGAGCACATCAGAACACGGTCCCTGTCTCCTACTTCTCTTTCCCCCAGAGCAGCTGTGTCTGAGTGCCATCAATATACGCTGACTGAATTTTGTTGTCTATATCAATGATGAGAGCAATGTCACAAAAACACATGTTGTAGCAATTGGACAAATTTATGAACAAAGAAACCTATCATTTTCATGTTGCTTTTTCCTTTTGTCTCTCTTTACAGAAGTTAGCTTTTCTAATAAAAGTTTCCCCTAAAGTAAAAGTTGGCACACTGAACCCAACCAACTTTCTACATATAATTGGAGCCTATTTCAGTGGTGAAAAAAGGAAAGTTATTGAACTTTCACTTTCGATTCATTTGCAGGAATAGGAACCAGATTTACCTGCACCTGAAACAATTAAAAACCAGACAAAATATATGAAACAGCAGCACTGAAGAAACTGGCCATCAGATGGTGAAGGCCAGTGATTCCTGAGGGATGAAAAGCAAAGTAGGTGATCCTCATGATTGCCCTAGCTTACTGATTACAGAACGTTTGCAGGCTGTGGTCCATAAAAGGAAAACCCAGGCAGAGCCTGGAAGTCTCCGTGAGTCAAGGAGGCAAAGCTGGGAATCTGGAGAGGCAAATGGGGCTAACACTGGCAGGTAACATACTAGACAGAGTCTATAGAGGGAGAAAGAGACTTCTGTACATCTGCAGAAGGCTTCCCTCAAGTAACTAGGTGAGGGTTATGCATTTAAAAAGGATTACGTTCAGCATATGCATGTAAAAAGTTATCTGTGGCCAGTGAAAGAACTATCCAAATTAATTAGAGCAAACAGTGCCTGGAAATGATATAAGGCAGAGGGTACTGCTGTTCCCAAGAGTTACAGAGTAAAACCTCATAATTCAGAGGGAACTGCTTAAAGTTTAATAAGTGTCTGGCCTCAGTAAGTGGAAATATATTGGACTAAACACAGCTCTAGTCCTGCCTAACAAATCTAAATATGCAAGACCTACAAGGATCAAACTGAGTTAAGCCCATTCCAGAACAAAGCTCAAAAATATTTACAGGAATACAAAAACATCCAGTACCCAGCAAGATAAAATTTACAAAATACGGCATCCAATAAGAAATGACCAAGCATGCAGAGAAGTATGAAAATACAAGTCATAATAATAAGAAAAAAGTAAATTATTTGAAACCAATCCAAAAATGACATAGAGGATAGAATTAGTTGGGGAGAATGATAAAACAATTATTGTGACTATAGTCCACATATTCAAGATGACAGAGAAAATATTTAACATGTTAAAGTATGAAAGATATTAAGAAAGAGCCCTGTTGATTGTCACTGCAGAAAAAAAAAAATAGTGAACTTGAAGACACAGCAACATAATTATTCAAAGTGAAACACATTCAAAATGAATCAAAATGAAAAAAATACTGAAAAAAATCAACAGAGCACCAGTGAACTTTGTGAAAACTATAAATGTCCCAATGTACATGGAATTGGAGTTATCAAAAGAGAGGTGAAAAGTACCAAAATTTTTTGAAGAAATAAGCATAAGATTTTTCCCAATCTGATAAAAACTGTAAACACACAGATCCAAGAATCTCAAGTCCCAAGCATAAGAAACATGAAAAAACTACACCAAGGCATATCAAAATCAAACTGCTAAAAACCAGTGATAGCATTAACCTTAAAAGCAGCCAAAAATAAAAATAAAAATAAAAAAGATACATTACATGCAGAGGGACAAAAATAAAAACAGAAAATTTATCATCCAAAACAATGTAAGGTAGAAGAAAGCGGTACAACATCTTTAGAGTACTGAAAGGAAAAATAAAACCCTTATAATTCTTTACCTAGAAAAAATATCTTTCAAAAATTATGGTAAAATATTTTTTTCAGACATATAAAAACAGGAATAGGCTGGGTGTAGTGGCTCACACCTGTAATCCCAGCACTTTGGGAGGCCAAGGTGGGCAAATCACAAGGTCAAGAGATCGAGACCATCCTGACCAACATGGTGAAACCCCATCTCTACTAAAAAAAATACAAAAATTAGCTGGGCATTGTGGTGCACACCTGTAGTCCCAGCTATTCGGGAGGCTGAGGCAGGAGAATTGCTTGAACCTGGAAGGTGGAGGTTGCAGTGAGCTGAAATTGCGCCACTGCACTCCAATCTGGTGCCTGGCGACAGAGCAAGACTCTGTCTCAAAGAAAAAAAAAAAAAACAGGAATAGTTCATTAGTTCATTACCTAGACCTAGGTAATGCACTACAAGAAATGTTGGCAGAAGATAGATGACACCACATGGCCATCTTCATTTATGCAAAATAATAAAAAGAATTAGAAAAGATAATGACAGGTAAATATAAGCCTTATTTGATTATTTAAATATATTTTAAAGATAATCAGTTGCTTACAGCAGACATAATATAGTGTGGAATTCACAACATTATAAAAGTAAAATACATGATCACCATAGCATAAAGGCTAAGAGAACAAAAATGAAAATGTGTTGTTGCAGGGTTGTTATGCTATGCATAAAATCTACAGTATCACTTAAAGGTAGACTATGATAAGTTAAAATGTACACTATAAACCCCAATGCAATCACTAAAGTAATACAACACTTATTGCTAATAAGGCTACAAAATAGATAAAAAGAACTAATAGAAAATATGCAACCCCCCCAAAAAGAGGCAGTAAGAATAAAAAAGGAAAAAAGATGGAACAAACAAAACGTATAAACTCAAATAAATCAATAAGCACATTAATATAAATGGTTCAAACACTCCAATTAAAAGACAGAGATTATCAGACTGGATTTAAAAAAAAAAACAAAAACAAGCTTCAACACTATGTTGCCTACAAGAAACAAAAACCTAATTTATCTTCAAATAATAAAGATATACCATATTAATACTATTTTTTAAAAGCTGAAGCTATAATAATATCATATAAAGTAGACCTAAGAATCAAGTATGTTACCAGATATAAAGGTAATTTCAAATGATAAAAGAGTCAAGACATCAGTAGGATATAACAATTGAAAGTTTTTATGCACCTAATAAAAGAGCTTCAAGATACATGAGGAAAAACTAATAGAGCAGTAATATATTTTTAAAAATTAAAATTATAGTATGCTATTTCTTTACTACTCTCTCAGTAATTAATAGAACAAGACAGACAAGGACTAAGGATGTAGAATACTAGAACAATACCATCAACCAAATAGACATCTACAGAACATTTCACCCCAAAACATGAGACATATTGTTTTCAATGGTACACAGTATATTTGCCACAATAGTTCCTAGTCTGGGCTGTAAAACAGCAATAAATTTAAAAGTATTCAAATCTTACAACTTATGTTCTCTGACCACAATTTTATTAAATTAGAAATCAGTAACAGAAAGATAGTTCTAATATCCACAAATACTTATAAGCTAAATCAATACTTTAAAATAACCCATGGGATAAAGATTTTTTAAAAAATTTACAGAGAAATTAAGAAGCACGTTAAATGAAGATAAAAAGACAACATAAAAAACTCTGTGGAATGCACCAAAAGCAATACTTAGAGGAAAATCTGTAACACTGAATGCCTATATTTGAAAAGATAAAAAGACTCAAATCAATAAACTCACCTCCTGAGAAACAGAGCAAAGTTTACCCAAAGCAAGCAAAAGAAAGGAAATAAACAGAAAAATAATATAAAAGTAAAATGAAACTAAAAGCTGATTGTTTGTGGTCAATAAAATTGATAAATCTCTAGCCAGACTGATGGGAAGGAAGAGAGAGAAGACAAAAATTATCAATATTAAGAATGAGAAATATGATCACTACAGATACTAAAAGAATAAGGGACTATTCTCAACAATTATATCCAATGACTTTTACATCTTAGATGAAATGGAAGACTTTCTTGAAAGACAAAAACTACCAAAACTCTCTCAAGATGAAATAGATGATCTGACATGAATTAATATAAGATAAATATCTATTAAAGGCATTGAATTTATAGTTTTAAACTTTTCCATGAAGAAAGCCCCAGTCCCAGATGTTCTCACGGGTGAATTCTATGAAATATTTAAATATTTAAGAAAGTAGTAGTACTAATTCTGTGCAGCCTCTTCTAGAAAGCTGAAGAGGAAGGAGTACATTTCCTCTCATTTATGAGCATTACTCTGGAAGACAGGCAATTTCTTAAAAGCTAAGGATCTACCTGGCATAAAACTTGGCCATTCTACTTTTAGTAATAATCATGCATAACATTTCAGTCAACAATGAACCACAAGGTAGTCGTTCCGTAGATTACAATGAAGATGAAAATGTGCTATCACCTAGTGATGTTATAGCCATCATAACATTGTAGCACAATTACCTTTCTTGTTTAATTAAGTTAGTATAGCCTAAGTATACAGTGTTTATAAAGTCTATAGTGATGTAAAGTCTACGCCTTCACATTCATGCTTGCAATCCTGTAAGCTCCACTCATGGTGAGTGCCCTATATAAATGTATGATTTTTTTTCTCTTTTATACTGTATTTTTAACTATACCATTTCTACATTTAGATATGCAAATACTTCTCATTGTGTTACAGCTGCCTACAGTATTTGGTACAGTTACATGCTGTACAGGTTTGCAGCCTAGAAGGACATCTGGGACTGGAGCTTTCTTCATGGGAAATTCAATGTCTTCATCATTTATCTTATATTAATTCATATCAGGTCATTTATTTCATCTTGAGTGAATCTTGGTAGTTTGTGTCTTTCAAGAAATTCTTCCATTTCATGTAAGCTGTCAAAGTTATTGGAATATAATTATTCAGAATAGACCCTTATTATTTTTATACAAAGAAATTGCCCAGCACTGCATTTCTCAGAACGTTATCTCCATCATTAATTGATGAATGACTATATTTACCCAAGAGGAATGAAAGCACATATACATACAAAGACTTGTACACAAATATTCATGGCCGAAAAGCAGAGATAACCCAAATGTCTATCAACAGCTAAACAATTAAATTATGGTTTATGTACACAATGGACTACTACTCAGTCAAAAGAAATGTACCATTGAAACACACAACAAAATGAGTAATCTCAAAACAATTATTCTAACCGAAAGAGGTCAACCCCCCTCAAAGAGTATATACTGCCTGATTACACATATATAAAATGCTAAAAACATAAATGCAAATGAATCTATAATAAAGAAGCAGATCAGTGGTTGCTTAGGGATGGGGAAGGGTAGTAATAATCACAAAGAGGCAGGAGAAGATTTTTGGGGTGATGGATATGCACATTATCTCCATTGTGGTCATGGTTTCACTGGTGTACACATATGCCAAACTGATGTGCTGTTTCTTGCATGTTAATTTTACTGCAAAAGCTGTTTAAAAAAATATCCGTTGTTAAGTTAAAGTTAAGTAAAATTGTATTTCTGAATGATGCAAACCTTCAGTGTTTCCTAGTTAAAAATATAAATGATAATCCCTGGTAAAATATTAACAAAAGCAAAAACTAAGTTCACAAAGTATCTGATATGTCAAATCAGCACTTAATTCACAAGTAGATAATTTAATACAAAGACTTAGAGGTCAAAAATAATAATTTAAAAAAATAGCATTGAAATGATGCTGAGTAATGAGACCGTCCTCACAACCTGGCTGTGGAATTGAGGATTACCTTGTCTAATGAACACAGGAGAAGAGGTAACTCTAAGTTATGCCCAGCTGTAAAGGGCATTTGCTTGCCCTGAAACAAGAAAACATAAGAATCTTCCTTCATAGCTTCAGGGTCATATCCCAGCTCTCATGATAAAACCAGCAAGCCCTAGAGGCATCTCCAAGAAACAGGCAACTTTTCTTATCACAGTCAGAGACTAGACGTGGATTTCAGTCTCCCTCTT
The DNA here is from genome assembly GCF_001604975.1 of Cebus imitator. Classification (NCBI taxonomy): domain Eukaryota; kingdom Metazoa; phylum Chordata; class Mammalia; order Primates; family Cebidae; genus Cebus; species Cebus imitator. Next base: position 595,575 of record NW_016107657.1, on the reverse strand, counting down.
GCTTTCTCTTCTTCAGCCTGTTGTCCACACTGCCTTGGTGCAGATCTGAGATCCTCGGCCATGGGAAGAAATAGTAGGGCTCACGCAGTGTGCTGCGGAGATTGGTCCCACGTGGAGTCTCACATTACGGTGCTGGCTTACATCTAGAACGTGAATTGTCTCACTTCAGCCTGTCCACTTGCCCCTTTGTAGGCCCCGACTTTGGCATACAGCAGTTCTTTCTAGTTCTCTCATTCCCTCTTAATTTCCAACCTCTGTCTAAGACCCAGTGAGTCCTCCAGTCCAAAGGAGGTCAGTCCTCTCCTGCCACAGCCCCAGGTCCACCCATTTGGCTTTACCATTCGCCATTCTCCTGGAAGCTTCCCAAAGCAGACTGCCACCAGCATCTCCTGTGTTCCGTGATTCCCTGCCCTTGCTGGCCAGGACTGAGGCCCATTCTTCCTTCTGATCTCCTCTCTGTTTCTTCACTCCAGGCCAGCTCACTCTTCTTTTGCATGCTTGCCTCTTCTCTAAATGCTAAATTGATTCCAAATGGTCTCCCATCTTTCTTTGCAAAACAGATTTGCAAAATCCTGTTTTGAAGAAAGATATGGACTCGCTCCATTTTCTTATCCACCTCTGAAACTCCCTTCCCCCACCCCACCAGACCAAGCTCAGAGAAAACAGCAATTTGCCTTACATTAGTGACTCAGTTTCCCAGACCTTTTGCCAGGGGTATCCCTCACAACAACAGAGCACCTATGCTAGGCCCCCAGTTTGATGGCCTCTCTCTTTTCAGCTCTTCTACGAAGGTTCATTTTCTTCACAGCATTCACTGCAGCGAAAACTCTTTGTGGATGGTTTGCTTATCTTCTGCTTCTGCCACTGAAGTGTAAGTTTTGTGAAGTCAGGGACTGGGCCTGATTCAATCAATACACTCAATAAATACTTGCTGAATGAAATATATGAGCATGTAAGACTTGTGTATCCTATATACACAATTTCCAAAATTAACAAGAAACTCAGTCTCTCTCTTATCATGATAAAAATAAGGCTTATTTAATCCTCATTACTGGGCTTTGAGGGAAGGAATGGGGAAAAACATAGGCAACAAACATTCAGTGATATGGCAATAAACATTTTCTTTTTCGAGACAGGGTCTCGCTTTGTCACCCAGGCTGGAGTGCAGTGGCATGATCTTAGCTCACTGCAGCTGCCAACTCCTGGGCTCAAGTGATCTTCCTGCCTCAGCCTCCTGAGTAGCTGTGGCCATGGGCATAAGCCACTGCACCTGGGGTCTCACTTTGTTTCCTAGGTTGGTCTTGAACTCCTGGACTCAAGCAATCCTTCCACCTCAGCCTCCCAAAGTGCTAGGATTATAGGCATGAACTACTGTGCCCAGATCCGTAATACATTTTCCGAAGGAGAAATCTCTCTCTCTCTCTCTCTCTCTCTCTCTCTCTCTCTGACACACACACACACACACATACACACACACACCTTTTTGCTCTGTGATCTTTGTACAATAATGGTATAAAACCAATGTGGCAAGTGACAACTGAAAACTGTGGCAAAGATGGGAGTAGGAATGGTGAGAAAAAGTTGAGTGAGATCTAAAACATACATGGGAGAAAGAACCTTTAGTACCTGCTGAGGACCCAGAGTCCTGTGGCACAGCACAGCCCAGGTCCCCTAGTGCCCACAGTCACTTCATGAAGCTGCCATTAGAGACCCAGACCCCTCTGTGATCTTACTCCATCAATAGGACTGGTGCTTCTCCTCTTGTGTACTTTGGATGTAACACAATCAATTAATTGGGACCACATTTTGCCTTACAGAAACTCTTATTGTTTGTAACAAGATTGCTGTCAGGAACTAGCAGCAGGCAAGTGGGAAGACTGCTTCTGTACAGTCTAAGGAGAACACAGCGTCTTTGTTTGAATGGTGGGGAATCAGGCCACATTGGTACTGCTGATTTCCTACTGGCATTTGTGGACTGGGTGCCACTAACTGTGTCGCATAGAAAGACAATGTCCTTTATCCCATTATTTTACATTCTATTTGGGATTTTCTCAGAGATTTTTGAAAAAATGTACTTTGATCAACCAACTTATTTTTTTAACTAGAATCCCATTGGGGCTCTCAATTCCACTGACAATTTTTTTACAGTAAGTATTGGGTAGGCCAAGTGATAGAACACAGCCAGCAAGCATCTGGGATCCAGAAAAACACTCAGATCACATATCCACAAAAAACAGTGACTCAAAAACCCAAGTAGGACTTCAAGGCACATGCAGATGGCTAGTGAGGTCAGGGCAGGAAATGATCAAAGCCAAAGCAGACAAGAATGGGAAGACACAAGCATGTGGATTCATAGGGAACAGATAGTCCACTTGGAATCAGCAACAAGGATGAAGAAGGCACAAGTACTTGCAAGTCACACACTGGGCAGTAGTCAAAAGACATACCCAGCAGGCCATAACTGGAAGAGCTACAGTAACTGCAAACAGGCAGGAAATGCATGGAAACCGAGACGTGGATTCTGAGGGAGGAGTCTCCATAAACATGGTAGAGATAGGTGTTCAAAGGGGTCACAGCAAGTGAGATTCCCATAACCGAGAGCTTAAACTGGGAGGAGCAGCCACCACTAAGCACAGAAGGCTTCCAACTCTCCCTGCTTCCTATGACTGTGTTCTTTACTACAGCACCGTCAATCATTATACAAAACCTCCTAAAAGCAGGTGATGCAATGATAATATGACTGTTCCAAAGCAGCACATGACACAGTTGTATTCCAATGACCATGAAGAAAGTGGTAAAGCCAAAAACTGGGAGGAAGGAGAGCTCCTGAGAGGTCAGTAAGACTGATCAGAGAAGGAAGACAGCAGGAAGAGAGAGAGAGGGGAGATACTCCTAAGAACAATTTGAACACACTGACACATAACCAAACGTACATTCCTGTTAGTATCTGACACATGGTAGGGAAAAAACGATTATTCAATACATGGTGTTGAATGCACGAAAAAGCTGAAGTTGAAACTCTGCTTCATACTATTTGCCAAAATAATTTCCAGATAGATAAAATATTTAAATGTGACAAAATGGAGCTACAGAAGTACTAGAAGAAACCAGGAAGAAAAGGTCTTCTTTAGTAGGAACACAAAACCCTGACAATGGAAAAGATGAACTCATGAAATTGATTCTACATGGTAAAAAACACAATAAAAGTAAAAACAACAATGAGAAAAATGATTGCTACCTTATGACAGTTTATAAAGAACTTCTATAATACAATGAGAAAAAACAACTCAATGACCCTCATATGAGGCATCTAAAATGGTCAGAGATTCAGAAGTAGACAACAGAATGATGATTACCAAGGGGTTGGGGAAAGGGGGATATGGGGAGTTATTATGAGTAAGTTCCAGAGATCTCCTACACAACATAGTGCCTACAGTTAATAATAACTACTGCATATTTCAACATTTGTTAAGAGGGTAGATCTCATGTTAAGTGTTCTTACTGCACACAAAAAAGGTTATATCCTTTATTCATCCCTTATCATCCACTAGTACTACTCCACTCCTTAACGAGATGTCATTACTTATATCTGGGTTTATAATCTTACAGGAAGTAGGAACAACTCTGCTGGGACAACCCTATGAGAAAGACCAGTCCCAAAATCTGCTAAGGGCTCTTGACATTAATCTGAAAAACAGGTAGGTCAGTGTCACTTATAGTAAACAATGGCACTATTATAAGTGGAAAAGAGAACAGAATCCATGGTTAAAGTGCATATGGATCCTTTGGGTTTTAGCACAGCATGTCCACAGAGGAGTCCTCTCTGACATTCTAAATCTGGGCCTGAGGTTCCTACAACATCTTCCCACTGAGCACTCACAGTGCAGGACAGGCTCACTCTAGGTGGCCTCTCTAGTCCCAGCACACCCTCAGTCCCAGGGCTTGGACTTACTGTTTCCTTGTATTAGACAAGACAAGCCTCTAGCGGCCATTTATGAAAAAGTCCACAAGACGGAGATGTCACTACAGGGATGGGAAGAGGATGGGCCTGGCCTTTCCCAAAACCCCACAGCCACAAGGGCGCTTGAGGCATAGTTGTTGTTTGCTTGTTATTTGTTTCATTTGAATACTTGAACACAAATGGTTCAAATATTCCTGTCATTTTGTTTTCTTTCATAAAGAAAATATTTAGAAACTTTCTGCTCAAAAAGTACACTTTCAAAAAGTGAAGTGTTTTAAAAGTCTGCTTTTATTAAACAGTTGCATCTTGTATTCCTGAGGTCATTTGCAAAAGGTTCTGGTTTCCTTGTTTTGTTCTGTTTCTCTGAAGTTCCAATTGCGTGAAAATGCCACTCTATTTGTGAAAGAGAATCCTATTAACAAAGCTGTAGAAGGAGATGTGGAGATGTATGCATTTTAATATCCTTGTCTTGACTTAATTTTGCATATTGTTACTTCAGCACTTCCTTTCTCTGTCAATTTATCATTCCCAGTTTTATCAACAGCTAACACATTAATATACTTGGGGGGAAGAAATGGAAAACTCCAAGCTCATGATGATGTCTACTTCCATTGCCAAAGTGAGCCAAGGTGCCTAAAGGGTGTTTTAGTTGGCCTGATCATCCTAGGACTTCAGTGAAGTAGTCTTGTTTCCAAATCAAGGGAACGAAGTTCTAGAACTTCCTAGTGTTGTAGAGGCTCGGGCACAGTGTTTATTAGTCGGGCTATTATGCTCACAGAAGATGTGGGTCCTCGTTGCAGAAATGCAACTATTATTTGCAATATAGTTCCTATTTGGTTTTAATAATATATGTATATATAAAACATCCCAACCATAAATCTTATGAATTCTACTAAAGTATATATACCCCAGTAAAAATAATCACACATCTTAGTAGGGCAAAAAATACTTGTATAGGTGAAATTAGATTATGGATGACATCCAAATAAATCCGTTGTCAAATACAAAAAAGAAAAATATATCAAACTTTATAAAAAGTATCTATTACCATGAGTCAAACTGATGTAATACACTTGGGCAATGGTGCATAAGTATGACTTGGAGTTGGTAGATCCTCTTATTTCTTTTTTTTCCCACTTATAAAACATAAGTAAAGTGGGTTTATACAGCCAGGTCCAGTGATTTCCTAGTCTTAATAAAACTGCACACCTGATATGTCAAATGAGTTATCAGGTGGCTTTTCAGAGCCACACAAGGTGACGGACAAAAAGACAAGCAAACATAATGGAGGTGATAGACTCTTAGAAGCTACCTTACTTGTCCATGGATAGAGCAGATAGGAAAGAAAACCAAGTTTCTACAGCAACAGCATACTGTAATAGGGAAAGGAGCTTAGAATAAGAGTCGCCCCACCACTGTTGCTCCGCAGTGACCCCATCCCAATGCCAGGCTCTCTCAGAAGAATTTAACTCCAGAGCCTTCTTCAAGCCAAGGACTGCTGAGTCCACACCTCCGCAGGGCCTCTGGAACATCTCCCTGGGTGTCATACAGGCTCCTTAGACCTCGCATGCCCCCCAGGCTGGAAATCCCCACCCAATTTGCTTTTCTTCTAATATCATCCCAGTTCACTGTTTCTAACATCCACACACTCATGCAAGCCTGAACCTCTACTCATTTTGCGTCTCCTGCTCTTACATTCCAGGTGGCAGCAAACTCTGGCAAACGTGCTGCTCCTCACAAGTCCCACAGCTACGGCCATGTTGGGCAGTGCCATCTCTCTTGGACTCTGATAGCTTCTCAGCAGCCCCTGTTCCTTCAGCCTCACCCCAGTGGCTTGTTCTATGCTACTAACAAATTCGAATTGGTTGCCTCCTGCTTCCAAACTTGAACAGCTCCAGTTGTCTCAGGGTGAAGTCCATTCTCTTCCTCAAGATGTTCAAGGTACTCTGGGATCCAATTCTACTGTTCCTGGTTTAACTGCCTGCCCTCCTTATCCCCAGGGGCACTTTAGCCAGCCCAGGCAGAGGGGGAGACGCAGACAGGAATCCTTTAGGATCCTGGATCTTCTAGCCCAAACCTGGACCTGAGATTCCAGGGGTAGAAAAGCAGGCAGAAGCTGGGGCTTCCCTTTCAGAACGTAGGATAATATCTCCAAAGTCCAGGGCTTTGGTAATCGTGTGGACCACATGGACCCCCATCTGTATAACTTTGTAACTTCACAGACCTCCAAAGTGTTCTCAACCTGTGAATATCTAATTCACCCCATCCTTCCATCAATATTTACTGTGGCTCTACTGTTGCCGGGTCCCAGGCACTGTAGGGAACACAACAATGAACAGAGCCTGGTTCTAGTCTTCTAGTCCCTGAGGAGCTGGCAGCCTGGCAGATGCAAGATGTGCAATGTCATAGCAGTCACATTCCAGTATTCCTCACTTTGGCCCCAGATCTTATATCTCATATGACAAAGGGCATCTGTATGGTGACCTCTTCAGGACTACAGGTAATTTTGACTAATCCCAACAGGAGGTGCCTGAGGGTAAAGGACAGAACTACAGACAGGTAAGGGTGTCTTCAAGGTAATCAAATGATTATCTTATTATCAAGACCTAACTTAGCCTGAGTGTGCCCAGCCGAGGGCCACGCTGCACTGTGGAATCTGAGGACTTGACATCATAGGATCTACATGTCATCTTCGATGTTAACCATGACATGTGACTAGGCAAACCCCACTGACACCCCTTCCTCCCAGGGCTTAAGGTCTTGCCTGCTCTCAACCCGACCAAGCCTCCAATGACCAGCAGCACTCAGCAAAACATACTTCAGAATACACATAGAAGAGGATCTAAATGTGGAACACAGGTTGTTTTAAATTTGCAATTTGAAGCCAGTGATCTCTGTGAATTGCTCACGTCTAGATTCCTGACGAATGAGATGCTGCTGGAAGTGACATGCCATCATCTCCTACACTATCTGCTCCCACCAGATATATATGGTAGGCTTCACACAGCACTCTCAAGTGGACTTTTGTTTGTTCATCAAAATCAGCCTCTAAAGTAAGGGTTGCTGTAATTGGCATTTACCCTCAGGGTTTAAATAACTTCTAAGTGAATGAGCTGGAATTCTAACCAGTCTTCTCTAACTTAGCACTCTTGCCATGTACGGGTAACTTTCTAACTGTTCTAAAATTACAGGTCTTACCTTTCCCTTGTAAACAAATCCTTGAGCAATCATTTGCTTCTGGGAGTCTTAATCAGTTAATTTCTGGTGGTCTAATACTCTTGCCAAGTTAAATTCCTTCCATGTACCCATACAATTCTTTCCTCTTCTGGTAGGTCCTGGACTAATTATATGGCACCTTAATGTGCCCACTACTTTCTGATTTACACAGATTTAATCACTCAACGGTGAAAACTGATGTGTATATAACAAATTGCAGAGCTTACATAAAATCTAGAACACTTTTTAAGGAATGAATCAAAACATTCACACAAATATGTTAGAAGACATTTTTACACTTTCTATGGAAATTGTGTAGGGAGACGAGACAATAATATTAAAATATCACCTCTAATAAAATATTTGCTTAGTAAACAATCTGAAAGAAAGATAAAATATTGCTGGCTTAGGATGATGTTCTGTAAAGGAAAATACTTCATGTCTTTTATTTATATTTTTCCTTAAACCACATTTAATGAAATTGAGGTTGAGGACTGTGAAGCCATCAGCATGCTTGTGGAACTCACCTTTCCAACCTGGCCTCCTGTGGGGGTGAGACAGATGCAGTGGGGGTGGTGGGCACACTAGATCCAGATGAGGGTCTTGAGGAGTGATAAGAGCTGTTGCCAAAGTTGCTGTATCTGAGAAGTGCAGAGGTTTAAGTTGGGGGAAAAAGGACAGATAAATGAGTACAAACCAGTAAATAAGACTTAGCAAACCATTTTAATTTTTGCAAGAGAAACAAGTCTATGCTACCACTGTTAATGGTAATTCTACCTAAAGAGGTTTGTTCCCTCACATTTTCGTCCTGACAATTTCTCATATGAGGAGTTTCCCAAAGTCCAAAACCACTAGGCAGTAAGATTTATGGCAAAAGGTTTAAATAAAACCCTAACAGGTCCTGTCTTTTTAAATGTACATTAAAATTATTTGCTAACATAAACATCCAAATCATTTTCACTTGAACCATGAAGATTTTTCTTGCCTCACATGGTGGTACAATTAGTGTTAATTCCATCACAGGTCTGTAAGAAATACCATATGGTTGGCTAAAGAAACATCTTATTTAAAATTCCACGTTAGTATTTCCAAATCAATTTCATTCATTCAATGTAATCCCATCGCATGCTCACTGATTGAGGAGAAACTCTCCCCAGACTTTCAGGACTGGCCTGCTCCTTAAAGGTGCATGTATTCATGTTTTCATCCAACATTTCCCCTGAACCAAAATTACAGCCATGAGGTTTATATGACATTTGATTATTTTCCAGACATCTCTGACAAGCTAAATTTCAAGATTTGTAAAATTCTAGATTTCTGTTTTTCAGAATAGATGCCCTTTAGCAGACTGTATTCAGCTATCATCACTCAGAGCACTCCCAGAAAACAAATCATCATTTGAAGCCCTAGCATGGGCTCAAAACACTCAGGATTACTTACAGCTAATGAGACTCAGAGAGCTTTGCCTGTTAAACCTACTCAGCCACAGAGCAGGGCCCACTCCTTCCACTAAACTGGTTAGGTACACTGTAGCAGAATGTGTAGGATCCTAACAGTCACTATGGTATAAGTACACAAAGACCTTCTTGCACATGGAGAATCCAGTCCAAACTCACATCAACAGAAGTCGGAATCACTTCTGAAAAGCAAACTGACTTCAAAATGAGTGTATCCTTTGACAGAGTAAGTCAGTTTTGGAGAAGATAACATAAGGAAATAATTTTATAATTATTTATACATTGAAATGTCATGCAGGAAGATACTTATTGGAGCATTATTTATCTTTTATTCCTTTTTCTTTCCTGCAAATAGTGGAGAATTATTTAGATCATGGTGGAAAACTAGAAGCTACTCAACCAGGTAACAATGTGGAAATGGCTAAGAAAGTATGATATAGTATTTGTCAATGGAATATTATGCAACCTTTAAAAATAATTACCAATATTGTAAGTCACAACATGAAAAATGATAATAGGGCTAAATGAAAACACCAGGATATAATATTATACACAGTTTGATCACATTTGTGGAAAAATATTCTCAAAAGTCAAAGACTAAGTATAGAAAAATACTATAAAAATGGGGCTGTTTTTAAAAAAGAATATAGAAATGAAATTTTAGTTTTCAATAAGAAATTTCATTATGATAATGGAAAATAAAATACTGATTTTTTTTTTCCATTATGATACCCAAATCTAATCTATCCTGTGCTGCTAGCTCTGGTCAGCTTGGCTGTTGCTGTCCTTATTTTTTTTATCTAATGTCACATGCCCAGCATGTTCTCAGTGCCAGAGAAGCTCAGAGCACATCACTGTATTCCATCTTCCTCTATTAACACACCTTCTTTACGGGACTTGGCTTCTGGGCACTCGTTTTCTCTTAAAAAACCCAACACTCTACATGTCAAACAGGTTAATTGCTTCTTCAAGTGAGTGTTGGTTTAATTTTTCAAGAGGGCTCCCAAACCACAGGCCACATAGGAAGCACAAAGGCAAAGGATGAAAGAAACATACAAAGGCAGAAACAGAGAAGGGAGAGAAAGCCAATGAGCAGAGAGGGAAAGAAACTAGGCAGCAAACACTGTGATAAGGGAGGGAAAGGAGGTTGCACCCCATGATGCCTAGAGCCTTCGGAGACGAGACCTTGATACAGCTCATTCAGCACAGGCTCCACATCTGTGTCAGCAGCTGCCTGGATGCTCAACTTGTCATCTTACTCCGGCAGCTAAAACAATCCCCTTCCCACCACAAGTGGACATCCTGTAGAATGTTTTAACAGGATCACTTTGCTGAAATTGTGTTTAAATGACGCTATGGAAAGAAAACAAGCAGAATATGATTTTCCCTCCTTTTGTTTTTCTAATGGCTAAGCAATTAATTAAAATGCCTCATAGTCTAATTTTGCATCTCAATTTCAGCCAAACTAACTAGATCATACAATTCACTCTTCAGCACTTTTTTTTTCTTCATGGAGGGTGAGGATTCTTTTTGATGACTAACTGGTTGGTCTTTATTATTATAACCCATTCAATTGCTGTCAACCACTGAGTAGTCCATCTGTGGCCACACAGACCCATGAAAACCACAGCAAGTGAACATCAGAAAATCAATAGGAACAAACAATATTTATACAGTATCCAAGCTCCTGTTGGACAACTGATTTTAAAAGTTTACAAACTTTGCTCAGTTAAATCAAAGTCAACCTTCATTTACAAGCAAGCAGCTGTTTTTCACAATTTATGTATCTTCAACTGGACAGCTTATATGTTTCTATTGCTCCCACCCCCAGGACTACAAGTAGTAATGAAGCTTGCAGACCAAAATGGGAAGGATCTGGAGCCCAGGAAAGCCCCAGCTAGGGCTGAGACTATCACCAGAAAGACCAGGATCATGACCATGGGCTAACACACTCTCTGGGAAAGATGACATCGCCAAAATATTTTTCAGCTCCTAACTTGCACATAGATATTATTCTTAGAGGGTGTAAGAGTTATGTTGGATTCATTCCACAAAAACTGTGTGAAAGAGAACAACAATCCTGGAATTGTAGACCTAGAAGAGACCTGCAGAAAACTTGTAGTTTCAAGGTATTCAAATTCAGTTCACTGGGAAAATACAATTAGGGTATGTAAAAAAAAAAAAAAAAAGAAAAAGAAAAAGAAAAGAAGAAGAGAAAAAGGGCCAGGTGTGGTGGCTCATGCCTCTAATCCCAGCACTTTGAGAGGCTGAGGCAGGCAGATCACAAGGTCAGCAGATTGAGGCTATCCTGGCCAGCATGGTGAAACCCCGTTTCTACTAAAATACAAAAAAATAGCTGGATGTGGTGGTGTGTGCCTGTAGTCCCAGCTACTCAGGAGGCTGAGATAGGAGAATCACTTGAACCCAGGAGGTGGAGGTTGTGGTGAGCTGAGATCACACCACTATACTCCAGCCTGGTGACAGAGTAAGACTCCGTCACAAAAAAAAGAAAGAAACTGAGTTTACAACTGCTGGAGGTATGCAAAACCATCCTGGAAACAAGAGGAAATTATTTTTCAGATCCGCAAGTTCCATATCTGCTCTTTTAAAAAATCGATCTCCCCACACTGCTGGAAGGGTCTCCCAGTCCTTTCTTGCCTCTCCTTCCAAAATAATTTTCCATTTTTAGAAAGAAAAGAAACTCCTGAGCAGGTGGAATCAGTGTGGGACACTGCCTTGTGCTATAAAATCTCCAGGGTCCCAAGCAAAGGGAAACATCACTCCTGAGGGAATTATTTAAGAAGTATGCAGGAGGGAGAAGATGGAGCTTTATTTATCCAGAGAAACAGTAGGATCGCGATCTCATGCCTCATCCCTGTCTAGTGCCCACCTACCTGAGAATTGGCCTCAGAAATAAGACTGTTGTCAGGGATGCATATAAGCTCGCTTATTTGAACTGAAACATGAAGTCATCCTTCTTCTGACATAAATTAAATCTCATTTGACTAAGAACTGGCTTTTCCAAGAAGGTATAGGTAGGTGTTCCAGAATTAGATCAGTTAAATCTGAAGCCCCACGGTCTATATATATGTATATGTGTATATATATATATATATATATATAAAATTGACAAATTACATCAACTATATAAACATAATTTTAAAAACTATACACAGGCTACTTAAAACTTCAACAAAAATTGTTAACAATCATAGTTCTAGATTAGTCCTCCTATTTATTAGATGAAAGGTCTGATGCCCATAAAGATTGGTCATTTTCATGGTGTGAAGGAGCTGCCTTCAAGGTTGGGGTCCTATAAGCCTTCATTTAAAACATGGTGCAGCTTCACGTAGAGGAGGGCACCCAGGCTGCGGTGCCCCAAACAGGCTCCGGCAAAACCATCTCACAAACAAGGACTTGCCTTGGTATGGTGTGGCAAGTGCAGTAGGGAGAGAAAGTGGCTGACTGCCCAAATGGCAGACAGCAGCCGCGTGTATGGGTTAGGAAATGACTCTGGAACAGGCTTCCTGGGGTTGAAACTGCTCTGCAACATACTAGCTGAATGACTCTGGCCAAGGTCCTTAGCCTTCCTGTGCCTCAGTTTCCTCACTGTAATAAGGGCCTGTAATAGAACCTACTTCTCAAGGGTAAAGTAATACTTTAAAGTGCTAATTTCATGGAGAGTCAGCTACTATTATAATTACTCTAAGATGAAGTGACCATTAGAATGATCAACTATTGATTTTGGACAACCGACTGTTCAAAATATGCCAACTCTACTCCCAGTTCCCCACTCTGGCAGAGAGCTCTTAATGCAGGCAAAAGTGAAAGGCATTCATACAGGCAGGCACCTGTTAAACATTCTCTGGGTTATTCTGATTTGCACACCTCCCTCTGCTCCCATCTTCATTCTTGATAAGAATTATTTAAGTGTTCACAGTAAAATAATATAATTATATTAATACCTATGAAGTAGTTCAAACTGTAATTGTGTGTCATGTTATGGGATGATATTAGCATTCTTTGAAAAGAAAAATGCATACATTATAATATAAAACAGAAAGCTTAGAAAAGGGAAAGAAAATAAAGACACCCACCTATTAGAAGAGAAAGATCGGAAGTTGTAAGGCTCAGAGGCGGAATATGTGCTCAAAGAGACAGAATCAGAGGAACTGTTAAAGGAATAAAACCCCACTCACAATGTGGCATGGAAAGATAGCAAAGGATTTTGATGTATTCTTAAGAGTCAAAAAGACTTCATGTCACATGGCTGGGTACAAGATATATAAATTTGGACACACAATACATATGTAAAACCTCATGTTTAAAAACCATTAGTAATCATATTTTAATAAATGATCCCCTTAATTCAAACAGATAACAGTTTTCTCGGCATCTATGTAAACACTGGTCATTATTTAGTTGGGGGTCAGCAACTTAGAGGTATGCCACAACTGCTCTGTGCTTGGGCTGAAATCCACAAAAAAAACATGGCAGAAACCAAGCCAAGGGGTGCAGTTAACACACTGCGTTCTCCTCCCCGAGTTAATCTCAAATAAGCCTCCCTGTGAGCAAATCTACCTGTTTTCCTTCTGGGACTCTGCTTCTTTCTCCTTGGTGGACAGTGGGGAGTCCTCGAAGTCATAGGAGAAGAGGTGGAAGGGGCTGTGGGGCACGTAGGGCAGCTTGTCTATGGTTGGTGACACCTTCAGGGAGCTGAGTGTGGCAGAGGAGGGCCGAGCAGCTGAGGCAGGGGGTGACAGGAGAGTAGACTGGGTGCCCTGAGGCCCATAGGACCCGCTGAGCACGGGGGTCCCGCCTGCAGAGGTGGCCAGGAGCAGCTTTCCCTGCGAGGCGGCATTCAAGACAGCAGGGAGGGCAGAACTCTTGGGAGCAGCATCCTTTCCAGTGGGGGTCTGCCCTGAGGCGAGGCTGACCTTGCTGTTGGGCCAGCAGGGAAGAGGCGGAGGAAGAAGAAAGATTTGGGAGAGAGGGAGCAAAGGTTAGGAAAAAGAGAAAGACAGGCCAAAAACCACTTCTGTACAGTTACCACTCACTGCCGAATCCAGCTGTGTTTCTCGAAGTGCAGCATAAAAGCCTGTCACCAGAAGCTTTGGTGTGCCCAAGCAATCCTGACATACTGGGCTTGTCAAACTGGGAGGTAGGACTTACAGAAGGCAAGGAGGCAGCTCTCAGACCAAATCTGGCCTCTCGGCGTAAGAGACTTTGGGAAGGGATGTAATGGAGCCCCAAAGACTCTTCTGCACCCTGGCCCTCCCTCGTTTCTCCCTGCTGCTTATTTTGGCACTTGAATCTCCGCAATTGGAACTTCGTCTCTGTCTTGGTCAAATAGCAGATCTGTTCTCCTGCAAAAAAGCCCAACCTTGAGGAGAAAATATTCCGCAAAGCCGTGTACTTTAGTAACTGCTCCCAGAACCTTTCATGGAAGCAGGTATGGCTAAGAGAAAAGGAGAAAAAATGTCAGTGAGGAAGGCAAAGAGCTAAAAAGGAGGGGCCAGGATAATAAAGACAAATTTTGCCCATTTCATACTTTCTCCAGGGCCTCCCACTATGCCTGTGACATCCAGACTCCTTCAGACAGGCCTGATTCCGCCACAGTTACAGGTATAAAATCCTGACCTCTGCCCCCTCCACACACAGTAACTATGGGAGGTGATAGATGTGTTCATTGATTGTGGTCATCATTACTCAGTGTATACATATATCAAATCATCACGTTGTAAACCTTATATACTTTTTTTTTTCTGAGACAGAGTTTTGTTTTTGTTGCCCAGGCTAGAGTGCAATGGCGCAATCTTGGCTCACTGCAACCTTTGCCTCCAGGGTTCAAGTGACCCTCCTGCCTCAGCCTCCCAAGTAGCTGGGATTACAGGCATGCGCTACCACATCTGTCTAATTTTGTATATTTAGTAAGGATGAGGTTTCATCATGTTGGTCCGGCTGGACTTGAACTCCTGACCTCAAGTGATCTGCCTGCCTCAGCCTCCCAAACTGTTGGAATTACAGACATGTGCCACCGCACCTGACATTATATACGATTTTTAAATTATCAGTTAAGTATTATAAAACTAAAAAAAGAGCTTTCCATCTTCAAGGGGCTGGATTTAGACACTTGGACATTTTAACACATACATTTATAACCTGGGAATCTATGTTAAACTTTGCATTTTTCCAGTCTTCTACCAGAGAACTTGACTCCCAGCCATGTTCGTATGAACATGGAATATGAGCTGTCTTCTTTTCTGCCTCAAATTCAGAGCTCTACCTGTACATAAGGGCAGGCACACCAGTTTCCCTGGGTTGAGGGGAAGATGGTCATGCTGTAGTGAGCTCAGGGCACTGCCCCAGGGGTGAGCACACACTAAGCGAAGCCAGCAGGAAGCAAGGCGGCAGAGACACCAACCCAACAGAAGGAAGGGAAAATCCTTTAAGGTCTCAAAGTTTACGCCAGAGAACAAATAACATCCAGATGAAGGTTAATGAATACCTAGGTACTAACAAGATCAAGCTCTGGTATTTAACATGCACATGTTTATTTCCTAACACTGAAAAGCCTGATCATCTTGGGTAAAGGATGCCCTCTGGCATCACTTTGTGGAGTCAGACACTCTTCTGGGCATAAGATAAACAATAATCTACCTGTATAAATAACAATCCTAGGTAGAGACAGCACATCATTAACAGGGATGCCTTTGAAGGCTGCCCTTTCCAGCCAGATTCTTCCATCTGGTCTGAAGTTGCAGAAGCATGTGCATACCTGAGGGTTTAAGGGTTTGTGCGGGTGAGACAGAACACACACCTTTAAGCAGATAGGGAGGCATATCCCTGTTTCAGTGATAGTCTATAGAATTTCCTACAGCTCATCTTCAACTGACAGTGGGATGGTGACCAAACATCCTCCCTTTCCAGAGCACCTCTAAGTAATCAATCACTAGCTGTAGGCACAGCAGGGGCTCTGTTTCATGCTTATCTTTTCTGAAATGTGTGGCTAATTCTCTATCATCAGCTCATTCCTTTCCTCTCTCCACATCCTGCTGGCTTCTTCTCAGGCATTTCCAAATGGGAGGAAGCAATCATTAATTTGTCAGTTCAGAGAAGATTCTATGACCCCTGGGCATGGCAGGAGTCTGAGTGTCAAATGAGCTCATCTGAGAGCTTGTGTGCGCACTGCTAGCCTGGCAGATGAGGCATCAGTAGCAAAGACTCCATTAAATCTAACGTTGTCAAGAGAAAGATTTTACTCGGATCCATCCAGGATCTTTTTGCTTTGCTTATTGTAGGAAAAAAAAAAAACAGTAAAAATGTCCATTTGCAGTGGCAATCAATTAAGTGAAGAAAACCATTCAATTTTAGAATTATTTCTAAATACTGGAAAATAAAACTACCCATGAGGAATTTTTATTGTTTTTACAGACATCATTTGGGGAAAATATCTACAGAATTTAAAAATATCTGCAAGGTCCGTCAGCATTGCCTGAGGATAGAAAGAAAGCACTGTGCAAAGGAGGTGAGTAGAGGACAGCAAGCTCCCCAAAGGGCTACAGAATTATGTTAGTTGTCTTGGGTGTGAAAATAAATACTGGGAAATTTTGCTGTGATGCATGAGGTGACAATGTTACTGTTCGTTTGGATAAAAAAACAAGCCTGAGTCATTAATATAGTAGTTACCCACACATTTTAGCTAATATGGTACTGGTAAAATTGGGAAAAAGGGAACATGTAGAATTCTTACTACAATGCTGAAAGGGAGAGAATCTTCTTAGGGGAGATTTTTAGTCACCATCAATCTGGCTGAGCTAAAGCACTCAATGAGGGAGGGAGCAGTGGGGAGAAAACCAGTGATTTTTCCATAAAGTATGGTTAGGAAGGCAGGATTTCAATAACAAGTGCAGTTCTCTAATGAAAACATGCTCAGGTATTTCTACAAAACCAGTGGTTCTGTGGCTCTGTGAACAGGGTAAGTAAGGGTTTGCAAACGGGAGCCAGTGAGGAAGGCAGGTGGCCACTAGAAGGCAGTGAACTATCATTAGAAAGGAGCCTCCCACTTTTAGTGTGAGCTTGGGAGGCTCCAGTCCTAGGTACCTGTCCTTGCCCTGACAGGAGGCATCATCCTCTCTCTCTTCTTCTGAATTGGGCTCCGTGATTGGCTGCTCCTCTTCCTCTTCCTCCTCCTCCCTGAGACAAGGCCAGGAAAAGAGAAATGCACACAGACAAGATGGAAAAGTGAGATGAGCATTATAGACAAACAGAAAGATGAAGCAAAATAAATAAAATAAAATAAAAAATCCCAGCTGGCTGAAATGAGGAAAAAGCATACTCAGTCTGTTAAGACACAAGAGACAGTTTTGAGATGGGGGAATTTAAATGTAGGGTAGAGATGTAAGAAACCAGAAGAGGCCAAATTTCTTTGTCAAGCTAGCTAGATGCCACTACCCTGCACCCCCACATGCAATTCAGAGAAGCTTCTGGCCTTGGGCAGACCTCCTCTGGTTTTTCTCCTCCACATAGAATCATCCAGTAAATGTTTTTGGTGATGACCAGCTGAAGCAACAAGGTTCCTCACATCTTCACTGCATCCCTCCTGATTAGAAACCAGAGAGGGGCAGGCTAATTTGGCATGGGCTAACCTCCATGTTAGAGGTATGGTTTTGACATGGCCACCCCTCATTCTCAACAAATGGCCACCCCTGACTCTCAGTGAGAGTGTTTCAGGGGTGCAGTTCCACTCCCACTTCAAGGGGGGCACATAGTCCAAGTGGGGCCATTTCATGTCACACCTAGGGTTTCTCCTGGTACCATCAGGGATGACTCACTATAAGGACACCCTGAATCCAAGAAAAAGGTAGCGGAAACTGGGAGAAAGGGAGAGGAAAGCAGTCCCCCTGACCATTTTAATGCCTGTATCCAGCAATCTGGAGCTCTACCCCAGCCTGTCACTAATGGAAGACAATACATCCTCTTTCCTGCTTAGGGTAGATTCAGTTGGGTTTTGTCCTTGCAGCTATAAGTGCAGTCTAAAAACAAATAACTGGGACGTTCTCTTTCTGTGGCCTCTAAACCCTGTGAACATCTGACTTATGTCCCAGTCCACATGGAACACCTGTTCAGTGCCCTGCTGGGCTTCTCAATCCCTTGCCTTGCTGGACTCCAATGAACTCCACCTACAACCTTTCCCACTCCAGACCTCATCATCATACAGAACTAATCCACCTTGAAAATCTTACCTCCAATCTTCCCACCCCTGACCACAAACCCCCATTCACCCAAATCTCTCACTCCTTTCCTCCCACCCAAATTCTTTAACTTCCTAACACATGTGCATCCTCTACTTTCTCAATGTCCCCAGCACCTTCTTGCTTTCAGTCCTTACGGATCCACCAGGTCTCACTCCAGGCATCATCTACCATGATCTTTAACTCTGTCATCCCACTGTCCTTCAGCTGTGTTCTTTTCCTTTTCACCAACATATAAAATATATATAGAAAAGTACACAAATCACTGAATTTTCACAAAATAAACACATGTATCCAACCAGCACCCCCTCAATAGTCTTTGGCAATTGCTTCCCTCTCCCACCCCACATCAAGTTAGCTTTGCCTGGTTTTATTCTCCATCTAAAAGGAATCATAATCTGTCTAGCCTTTGTTCAACATTACACCTGTGGAATTCATCTACATAGTTATGTATACTTGAAGATTATTCATTCTTGTTGTGTATTGCAGTAGTTTACCCATTCTACTTCTGATGACACTTGAGTACCCTTCGATGTGGGGCTATTTTGAATAGTACTGCTATAAACACCGCAGTACATGTCTTCTGGTGAATATATGCATATATTACTGTGTACTATAGACCTCGGGATGTAATTTTTGGGTCACAAGATATGCTTGAGTTCATCTTTATTAAAAATGCCATTTAAAAAATGATGGGACGAATTACCATCCCCATAAGTAGTAGATGAGCATTCTGATTGTTTTACATTCTTGCCAAGATCTGATAATTGTGTCTATTTTATTTTAGCCATCAATCTGTGGGTAGTGATGTCTCACTGTGCTTTCAGTTTGCTTTCTCTAGTGACTAATGAAGTTGGGCACATTGTCACATTTTCAATGTCCATTTGGATATGCTTCTCTTTGAAGTGTCAAAGTAATTTTTTTCCCATTTAAAAAAATAGTCATTTTTTTATTTGAAGAAGTGTTTTTAATATCATTTGTCCTTTGTCATTTATATGTGCTGTAAACATCTTTTCCTTTTCTGTGTAATGCCTTTGCATTCATTTAATGTCATGTTTTAATTCATAGAAGTTCTTAATAAGGTCCTGTTTATCTTTGTTTGATAGGCAGTGCCTTTGTGTGCTGTTTTAACTTTTTTGCTTACACCAGGTCTTACAGATAGTCTCTATGTGTCCTTCTAAAAGCTTTATTTCACTAACTTTCACATTTACGTTTGTAGTACATCTCTAATAGATTTTTGTGTATTATATAAGATAGAGGTCAGATACATTTTTTTCCCTCCATCAGTATGCAATGGGCCCAGAACCATTTTGTAAAAGGCCCTTCTCTCCAGTTCAGTATCTTGTTCACAAATCAGGTAAATATATTAAAATATATATTTGTAGATTTCTGGGCTTTTTCTCACAAATCAATTTGTCTTTTGCTCCACTATTGACTGGGATTATGTTAAATTTATACACAAACTTGAAGAACTGACATCTTTGCTAAGTTTTTAAATCCACGGTTGTGATATAGCCTTTATTTAGATCTAATATTACCACAATCTTAATTTCTCTTAATAGTATTTTAAATTTTTACAGAGGTCTTAGATATCTTTATTTTTAGGTATAAATTTGGATGCTAGTATATATGTTAACAAACTAAATTTCATTTTCTATTTGTTGATGGAATATAGAAATAAAATTAAATTCTGTCAATTTCTTTTGTATCCAGCAATTTTTCTAAATTTTTTAATTATACCATTTATAAACATTATTTTAGATTTCCTCTGTAGACAATCATTTTATCACTAAATAATGATGGTTTTATTTACTTCTTTTCAATTCATCTGCCTTTCCTTTTCCTTCCCCTGTTCCACTTGTTAGCACCTCCAACATGATGACGAAATGAAGATAGTGATGCTTCCTTTTCTTGCTCCAAATCTCAGGGAAAAGTATAAGGTTTGTCATAGATTTTTTCGGTAGATAGGCTTAATTTAAAAAGTTTCCTTCTAATCCTAGTTAAAACTTTTTATTATAAACAAATATTAAAGTTCTGTCAAATGTCTTTTTTTCCTTTTAAGATAATCATATGATTCTTCATTTTTTCTGTTAAAGAGTTACAAAGACTGCTTTAAAAAAAAAAATGTTAAACCAGCCTTACATACCATGAATAAACTTAATAAAGATAATACATTTTGTTGTATTATCTTTTTATATATAGCTGGAATACATTTCTTAATATTCTATTAAGTTTTTTAACGTATCTATTTTGGAAAGAGATTGATCTATAATTCCCCTGTCTTATAACGTGCTTGTCAGATTTTGAAATCAAGGTTATGCATGCTCTATAAAGAGTCAGGTAGGTAGAGGGATTGAGAGCTGTGTAACTAAGGAGGGAGAGACAGATCTGGACTCGGGGTGCCTCTAACAGAAACAAGGAGAGCAGCGAGACAGCATCCCTCCTGTCATGGCAGAAGCCACAAACAAGAACATCTAAGCCATCCTTCTTATTTATTTATTTATTGACAGAGCCTGGCTCTACCACCCAAGCTAGAGTGCCGTGGCGCAACCTTGGCATCTCAGCTCACTGCAGCCTCCGCCTCCTGGGTTCAAACAATTCTCATGCCTCAGCTTTCCGAGTAGCTGGGACTACAGCCATGTACCACCACACCTAGATAATTTTTGTATTTTTAGTAGTGAAGGGTTTTTACCATGTTTGCCAGACTGGTCTTGAACTCCTAATCTCAAATGATCTACCCACCTCAGCCTCCCAAAGTGCTGGGATTATAGGTATGAGCCACCATGCCTGGCCTCAGCCTACCTTCTGAGCTTGGCACAGCACATCCTCACACACCACCCCCCCACCAGCTTCAGTCCTTTTTTCCTCCATCTGCTCCCACAGCCGCTAAACTATACCCACAAACTCCTTCATGAAGCCACCTTCCCTCAGCTTGATAAGGAGTTTGCAGATGTTATTACTCTGGTCCACACAAAACGCCCTCCACCTTGCCAATCCATAGGTCTTTCATCTTTAAAACAAAACACTGAGCCCCTCCCTCCAAAATTCCTTGATTCCATTTTCCCTCCCAGGTAGAGTTGGAGAGGTTCTGGAGCCAGACTGCCTGGGTCTGCTCTCCAGCTCTACCACTTTTGAGCCCCGTGACCTTGGACTCCACTTTACTCAACCTTACATGAGGGAGTAACAGTACCTATCTCTTAGCAGGAATGCATTATTATGTAAAATCACTTTGTCTTTTTGATCTATCTCTTTTCCACATGGCTGTCTCACAGGTACTTAAAGACAGCTATCTGAAGCTACATCCCAAGCTGTCTTCTCTTTGGGCTCAACATCTTCTGATCCCACAATAAACCTTCACATGATGTGTGTGTTGTAGCTTTCCTATCACAAGTGGCAGGGTGGAACCAATGGTGGACAGCACAATGACCCACTTGGAGGGTCTATATCCAGGATGCCCCACGGCCAGAGCACTGGCCTTGCCTATAGTGCAAAGGGGTGGAGAAGGAAATACCCTCTCCTAGGGCACAGGACTTTCTAGGCTTGATTTTGTTTAGTTCCAACATTTGATAACATCAGTCAAATGAAATGATATTTTGTGCTAATAATATTTAAGACTGAATAATTAATTCTGACTACTTTGCTTTTCTCAAGCTATATTTTCTTGTAAAGTGTAACCTAATTGTGTTTTTATTTGTGCTAAAGAATTCTGGGTGTTTGGCCTTTGGCCTTTGGCTTTCTAATATCTCCACAGGCCTTCTGCTTGTGATTGACAAGGAGTTACTCTAGAACACAGGCCTGTTTCAAATCCATTAGGTATTTTCCTTTTCACCACAAAGACTCCCAGATTTGAGGTCACCCTTTTCATGTTGGAAAAGCAACTCAGAGGCCTGCAGCCTGACCAGTTCTGCAGGCCGCAGTTTCCATCAAAGCCAATTTAATATCTCGGATTTGAGTCTCAGGCTAATGTCATATTTCTCAGGCTTCAAGACACCAAAAGGAAAATAAATGTTGCTGAGCTGTTTCAGAAACACAATACAAATATTAAAAATAATGTAAAAGTATGTTGTAAGACCAAAGCAATCAGAATGAGAAAAGATTGAGCAATAAACTGGGTGAAGACATTTGCAATAAATCTAATAGACAAAATCAACTCAAGGGTATAATAAAATATATTTTAAACTCCAAAAACTATAAAATGAACAAAATACATGAACACAGCCGACAAACTTGTATGAAGAGATATTTTATCCTCACTATCAATCGGGGCACTATAAATTAAGGCCACAACGAGATACCATTTCTAACTTCTTAGTAAAATTAGAAGTCTTATGATACCACGTGCTGAAAAGAATGCAAGTCAACTAACTCATATATATCACTGATACGAAGATATCTAGGTATAACCACCTGGCAAGATATTTTTCAGTATCTTTACAAGATAATTAACACTATCTTGTAAAATTAAACACTAATCTCATGACCTAAAGGTGGCATTGCTATACCCTAGGACAGTGATTCTGAACCAGGGTTATTCTGCCTCTACCCTCAGGGACATTTGTAAATATCTGGAGAGATTTTTAGTTATCACAACTGGGGTGGAGGGCAGGGAGTACTACTGGCATCTAGTAGGCTGACACAAGGATGCTGTAAAACATCCCACAATGCACAGAATACCTCCACGACAAGGAAGCATTCAGTTCAAAACATCAACAGTGCTGAGGTTAAGAAACCTTCCCTAGGGATACTGAAGCACCAGTGTACTAGGGTGGGAGTCCAAGGATGTTCTCAGCAGCACTATCTGTAACTGCCAGAAGCCTGAAATGACCCAAATGTCCACCAACAAGAAAAAACATAAAAAGATTGTGGTAAATTTCGGGCAGTGAAAATGAATGAACCACAGCTTCACATTACAATATGGAGGACCACCAGGCACATAAGGCTGAGTGACTGAAACAAGTCCAAGAAGGAACATACAATTTACAACAAAGCGCAGAAAATCAGAATTGTATAATCTAATGTGACATATGTGTGTAATGATACTTCAAAAACCGCATCCATTCAAGTACAGAGGAAAAAATAAGAGGAAAACACACTAAAAAGAAAACCCCACAATAAAACCCCATAAAACAATGATAAACACACATTTAAGTGTTGGTTACCCAGGTTTAGGAATGGGAGAGTGAGAAGCGTACAGACAGATGTAAATTAGAAGTAACACCTTGCTTTTTCAGTTAGGTCATAGTCTCCTTGATGTTCTATATTAATAAATATTATATAAAATATACTAGAGGATAGTGATCCACAAACCATTGATGACATTGTGTTATTAACCAAGGACAATGATTAACCCACTTCTGTATAATTAGGATTTTTAAACTATGCAATGAAACAGTTTCTTTAAATTTTATTATAGGCTCAGGGACAGATATACAGGTATGTTATATACGTAAACTCATATTACAAGGGTTTGTTGTATAGATTTCTTCACCCAGGTACTAAGCCAAGTATCCAATAGTTACATTTTTCTCTTCCTCTCCCTCCTCCTATCCTTTGCCTTCAGGTAGGTCCTAGTATCTGTTGTTACCCTCTACATGTCCATGTGTTCTCATCATTTAGTTCCCACTTATAAATGAAAAGATGCAGTACTTGGTTTCCTGTTCCTGCATTAGTTTACTAAAAAAGCAGTCTAATTATGGCACAAAGGCTTTATCTCCCTCTATTTAACAAAAAAAAATTTTTTTGGAGACGGATTTTTGCTCTGTCACCCAGGCTGGAGTGCAGTGGCACCATCTTGGCTCACTGGAACTTCTGTCTCCTGGGTTCAAGCAGTTCCCCTGCCTCAGCCTCCCAAATAGCTGGGATTACAGGCCTGCACCACCACACCAGGTAATTTTTATATTTTAGTAGAAATGGGGTTTCACCATGTTGGCCAGGCTGGTCTTGAACCCCTAACCTCAAGTGATCTACCCACCTCGGCCTTCCAAAGTGCTGGGATTACAGGTGTGAACCACTGTGCCAGATTTAACAAATTTTATTGAGCATTTATGTGCAAACACGCTGGGATGCAGTGGCTAAATGAAGTCCCCACCCTTGGATTACAGACCAGTGAGGGAGGAGACACTAAACAACTAACTTTAGCAGAAAGTATTCAACCCATAGGGCCCAAGTTACCCTAAATGATTCTGCAGTGCTGTTGAAGCAAAACTTGGCTGTTTAAGGCTAAAGAGGACCTGAGTAAGGGACAGGATGGAATTTCCCACATGACATTCCCTTGCACAACATGTCTATGGACCTAGGATCAAGTCTAATTTGCCTAGCTAGTCTCTAATCCCTTATCACCTTTCCAACTTCATCTCCCACTCTCCCTTCATGAACCTCCCCACCCAGTCTTTATGCAGTCTACTGATATATCAAGCTTCTACCCAACACCAAAGACATTTCATTCTTGGAGTCCTTGCAAGAGCCATTCTTGGTCACTAGAGTTACTTTTCCTTCTCTGTTTCTCCAGGAGACCCTGCCCACAGCCCTGGCTCCAAGGGAGAGCCAATAAGTACTAGCTGCCTGCTACAGTTCCATGGCCCTGGGGACCTAGCACAGTGCTCAGCCAGAGGCTCTTGTTATGGTTGATCCGAGGCCAAGATTCACAATTACTCGGAGATAACCTGAGAGATCTCCCATGTTGCAGAGAAGAAAGATAGGGTCTAGAGAGGGCAAGACCAAACAATTGCCAGCAAAAACTCTGCTCTCCTAATATCCAGGCCAGACTCCTTTCTACCATGCCAGGCTACCCCATGAAACTAGAGCAGAATCTAAACTGTTTTCATCACTGCACACTTAAGCATTAATCTCCTGACCCATGCTTGTCAATCCTTCTTTCACACAGCACAGACAAAAATAATCCCTTGTATTAGACAAGGCTGTATATGGCTCCCAGAAGACCAGCCCAGGGCCCAGTCACCCCAGACTTGCCTAATCGTCCTGAAAGCCTAGAGGAGCAGTGCCTTATGACCCATATGTGGCAACTAGTCAAAAACCTGTCTTAAGGTTTAGATAAAATGCAGACATTTAAACTGTCCCATTTAATTCTATAAAATGCATAGGACATATGATAAGATTTAAAAAATTCATAGAGATATTTTGTTACATTTATGGCAAAGAACGTGGCCCTCTGGGCTCAGTCTACAGCCTTCTGTGTTACTGAATCCTTAAATTGCAGTGTGATCTTAGCCTCACAGTGACTCACACTTTCTGTTAACTTTAAGGCTGTTTCTAGGTCATCGAGGGCCCAAGATACATTTGAAAACTTCCAATTAGCAATCTCAATCAGTTAAGACAAATACCTGGCCAATTTGAATCAGTGATTTCACTTAAAAGTAGAGTCTCATTAGCCATCAAGTTTTTGAAAAATGTTTCTGCGAAAGATTTTTACCAGCCAAGAGGATGAAAAGACATCTAACAGAGCCCAGCTGTTGCTCTGATGTTTCCATGGTGAGAACCCAAAGTTAGACAAGAAAGTATTTATTGTCCCTGTAGCATGCAAAGGTTAGGAGGAGTATAAAGTGTGCTCCCCATGGATCCCAAATAGACCCCAGAAGCTGGACTACAGGCTAGGACCTTAATACATAAGCCATTATTTTGCTCTTTTGTTTTAGAATCAAATAAATGTTAAAAGGTCCAGCACATTATTTCTGGTGAAACATGGAGTAGTTTAAAATAATGGAATTCAAGTCTGCAGATTTATAAACATCAACAGAAAAAAAACACAATTAGTTACTGGGGTTACAGATTTATTCAGGTGTAAAACAAATGGACCTAGTGATAACTACAGACTATGAGGCTTCTCACTGCTTTCTGTGTATACCTTGATATTGTGTTAAAAAACAAACAAAGAAACGAACAAAAACTTTATTCTAAGCCAGAGATATTCATTGCTTTAAATGTCCCTCAGAGGTTGACAGAGCAGAAGAGAAACTAGGATGAAGGTAAGCTGCATTTGTCTAAGAACTATGGAAACAGTAGGAACACTAAGCATAGTCCCCTGCTGAGATTTTAGGAAGGCAGCCTTCAGAGGCAAAAAACAGTCTTGCTCAGGGTGTGGCCTGAATCTGTCCTGAGACCTTGGTGTATCCACGGGCTCTCTTATTTTACCCTTAAAATAAAGGGAAGTACACTGCAATGGAAGCCTCCAGTTCTGACTGTTATAGCTGGAAAAATCCAATTATGTGGACATGAGACATGTTTTGTCGCTTCCAGAAGTTGTACAATGACTAATCTCTTCTGTGTTTTTCACATATGGAAGATACCACCCTCCTAAACCAGGACAAGCTCAAGGCTGTTGAGGGTGGCCTTGGGAGGTCCAGAAATGGGGGCAACTGACACTCTATAATGCATGCCTCAACACTTCATGCCTCTCCACGCCACTGGCAACCTCCAGCCTAGAGATTTGCATCCTTGAGGCATATTATTTTAAAATGTGAATGCTCAAGTCCTCCTTTCAGATATCGCATTCTAGTGTTCTGGGGTAGAACCTGAACATGGCTTAATTTAGATGCTTGGCAGGATTGAAAACCACTACCCTAGTCTAATCTACCAATGTTTCTCAGTAGCTCGGCATCAATAGCCACAACCCATGTCCCTGCTGCCATTCTCCCGTGCCTCCAATACAATCCCCACCAGGCAGGCTGGTAGACAGGTAGCTCTTCAAATGTGCACAACTGAGCCTCACATACTGACTAATAACCAGACTCTGTGCTGTGGTTTCCCAAGCTCTGCAGGACCTGCTCTGCTCACTGTGCAACCTCATCTCCACTCTGTGCCACATGTCTCCGGCCACACGCTACAGCCTCACCTTCCGAGATGCCTATTAGATACACAGCTATATCAAGCACTTTTCTCCCTTTGCTACCGCATATGGCATGCCCTTGGCCTGGGGAGCTCTTCCTTTACTCTTCTCATCCTTTGGGATTCAGCCTAAATGCCTAAGGAGGTTTTCTCGAGCAGCCCGATCACACTATTCTCTTTTCTAAAGAGTGTTTTTAAGTGAATATTTACTATGGGAATTCACACTCCCTTTGAGAAAGAAAGTATGTTTATACTACTACTGATAACAGTTAAGTCCCTTTGACCAGCAATGACCACTGTTACACATTTGGTGGATAAACTTCTAGATTTAAAAACAAAACAGGAACATCTTATTCTACAATTTTTTTTACACAGAAAATGATTTGACAACCATGTTGGCACTTCTGATATTCGTACTGTGCATTTCTTCTACCTGCTGGTGGCATCTGCCACATAAATCATCTAGAAGTAGTAGATGCTCTGCTGACCGAGCTATCCCCCAATTGTTCGCTATGCTGCACCACAGGGTCACAGTAATGCCTCTTCCTGCCCACACCCTTGTGCACTTCTGTAGAGTTTCCTCAAAGGTATACTCTTGTATTCCTGATATCCCCTACCACATGGCCCTGTTGGTTTGCTTCAAAAGTCCTCTTCCAATGCTACTCATATTTACTTGCTATACTATTTGCATGCTGTCTTATGAAACTGTATGTTTTATAAGGTTTATGTTCACCATTGTATTCTCAGATTCTAGAACATGGGAGGCACAGGGAAATAAGAGTTGGGGCTGGGCACAGTGGCTCATGCCTGTAATCCCAGCCCTTTGGGAGGCCGAGGAGGACAGATCACTTGAGGTGAAGAGTTCCAGACCAGCCTGGCCAACATGGTGAAATCCCATCTCTACTAAAAATATAAAAATTAGCTGGACATGCTCACTTGAACCCAGGAGGCAGAGGCTGCAGTGAGCTGAAATGGTGCCACTGAACTCCAGCCTGGGTGACAGAGCAAGACTCTGTCTCAAAACAACAACAAACCCCAAAACAAACAAACAAAAGCAAACAAAAAAGAAAATAGTTGGATAAACAAATGAGTATGATTTGTTCCTTTAGTCCCAGAAGATAGTATTCCTGTCTCAACCAATTCAGTAATTATAAAATCAAAGGTCATAAGATGTCACTACTAAGAAGTCTTTTAATGTAAGGCTGCTCTGAAATAACATACCTAGTGTTGAGGGCTTCTTTTCTAGAGAACTGGAGGCTTGCTCGTTTACTTATAAACATGGGCTATCATGGATGTGAACCCAAGTCCACAAATGCAAACAAAAACAAAGGTAGAGTCCAAGGTACTTCATAGCCATTTTTTTTCCTGATTCCATGAACAAAATTATATGCTGCTCCATTTGGAAGGCAGTTTTGCAAAGCTTTGTTATGGATGAAAAAATATTTAGAAAAAACAGCTTCTGAAGTCTGGCAATTCAGTATGTATTTCATACTCAAAGGCCTGCCCACATGCATGTAGCCATGACATGCCCAACCCCACTATCCCTGGTCAATCCAAGGACCCCCCAGTAGACAAATACCTGTACTCCACAGGCCCTGACTGGCTACCTCCTCATGAGAGCTCATCTCTGGTCAGCTTTTAATCTCATGTTTGTAAAACCAGACCACATGGCTGAAAAAAAAACCCTCAGGGATAAAATTATTTCTCTGGGGCCATGTGGATACTGTAATTGAGTACTCCTGAAGTGTGATATAATAGTCTCTTGATTCCTCACTGAGCTATCATGTCTTCAGGAAGTACATTCTCTCAGGATGAGCAAAGGGATTTAGGCTGCAGATAACCATCCCAATGTTCCCAGGCTTTCTTGAGTCCTGCAGGGCACTTTCATTTTTTGTTTGCTTTTTTTTTTTGAGACGGAGTTTTCGCTCTTGTTACCCAGGCTGGAGTGCAATGGCGCGATCTCGGCTCACCGCAACCTCCGCCTCCCGGGTTCAGGCAATTCTCCTGC